>NC_061509.1:188743387-188864600 GCF_022539505.1 Lolium rigidum
ATGGAAGAAATATGTGAATCGGCCTTTATATGCAAAATATGGGCTAGTTGGCCCGTGTATCTGTAACATAGTAGATTACGTGTCGTTTTAGTTAGAGTTGGCTTCGTGCACGGTTGGGATTATTCCCACGTTAGAAAGTCCCCTGGACTATAAATATGTATCTAGGGTTTATGAAATAAACAACAACCAACGTTCAACCAACCAAATCAATCTCGGCGCATCGCCAACTCCTTCGTCTCGAGGGTTTCTACCGGTAAGCAACATGCTGCCTAGATCGCATCTTGCGATCTAGGTAGCACAAGCTTTATGTTGTTCATGCGTTGCTCGTACTGAAGCCTTTTTGATGGCGAGCAACGTAGTTATCATAGATATGTTAGGGTTAGCATTGTTCTTCGTATCATATGCTGTCGTAGTGCAACCCTTGCATATCTAGCCGCCCTTACACCTATCTTAGGTGTAGGGGCGGCACCCGCTTGATCATTATTTAGTAGATCTGATCCGTTACGATTGCTCCTTGTTCTACAAGGATTAGTTTAATATCCGCAATAGTTAGGCCTTACAAAGGGGTGGAGGATCCAGCGGCACGTAGGGTGTCGTTCGCTAGCCCTAAACAGGATGTTCCGGGGATCAACCTCGTGTTGGTTTTTAGGCCTTGTTTAGGATCGGCTTACGATCACCGTGCGTGGCCGCGAGGCCCAACCGTGAGTAGGATGATCCGATTATGCGGTGAAAACCCTAAATCGTCGTAGATCTCATTAGCTTTATCTTGATCAAGCAGGACCACCATATATTCGTGCACCCCGTACGAATCATGGGTGGATCGGCTCCTTGAGCCGATTCACAGGATAACCTGAGAGCCGATCGAGGCTCGTATTTAATGTTTACGTGTATGCCATGCAGGAAACTAAGCGAGGCATCTCCATCACCTTCCCGACCAGGTATAGGTCAGGTGGCACGCCCTTGCAATCAGCATCGGACGTGTGACCGAAGGCTTTGCGGGCCGTCGCTCGGAGGGACCAGGGCCAGCCGCAGCCCTAAGTTGTTCCCGGCTCTCTCGTGTTGCCCGTCGCTGCCCGCCGGTGGGTTTTGACCGCAACACATTGCGAGCACGCCCGGTGGGACAATCGTCTACATCAACCACATCACCATCTACATCTGAGATGGCGGACGGCACGCCAGTCACGTACGAGGATCTGACCGACGAGCTCAAGAAGAAGTATGACGAGGTCAAAACCATCCTCGAAGCCGACCTCATCGGCTCTTTTCACAGAACCCGTTCACATGGCATCAGGTGGAAGGGGTTCTCGCCTGACGGTGCGCTCGATGGGATAGACCTCTCTACCCCGTCAGAAGAACGCACCAGGTCCCTGCGGCAGGAGATCAACTTCTTGGTGGCTCACTTGCTACACCACTCTGAGAACCTGGTAAACACGTTGGAGCGTGTCGCTCTTCGGGTGATCCAGGAGATCATGAGGCACCAGTACTCGCCGTCAGGACCAGCTCTCGGGACGCATCAAGTAGAGTTGCCACTCCAGTCCCGTCCACCGCTGCCATTTGCGTTGGCAGCACCAGAAGTGCCGAGTTCACCGGCATTCGTCGTATACAAGATCGGTGGTGACCCCAGTGACCACCAGTTCTTGCATGAGGCGCCTAAGGAGATCCCTCACGGGTACACGTGCACGTATGTGCCAGATTGCGGTAACTGGGCGCTCACGAACCAGGCCACAACATCAGGGACTTCTGGGAAAACAGGAGGGACGTCAGCGACAGATCTTGAGAAGCAGACGTGGCTAACTAAGTACGCCACCCCGACGAACCTCCAGAGCTCAGCTCCTGCAGTTGGCTCAGAGCTGGAAAAGCAAACATGGCTGGCTAAGTACGCCACCCCGGCGAATCTTCAGAATTCAACTCCTGCAGCCAGCACAGCGGATCAGATCAGTACCATACTGAGAGACCAGTTCGGCATGGTGCCGAAAAGGAGGGCAATCGGCTATTCCAAGCCGTACCCCGACGACTACGAATTGATCCCGCTGCCACCTAAATATCGGCTCCCTGACTTCTCCAAATTCAGCGGATCAGATGGTTCCAGCTCCATCGAGCACATAGGCCGATATTTGGCACAGCTAGGACCGGCCTCAGTGTCGGATCAACTACGCGTGAGGTTCTTCTCACAGTCCCTCACGGGATCGGCTTTCGGGTGGTACACCTCGTTGCCACTAGACTCCATCCGGACTTGGAAGCTGTTGGAAGAACAGTTCCATATGCAGTACCATTCAGAGGCTTCCGAGTCCGGCATTGCCGATCTAGCACAACTACGTCAGAAGCGTGGAGAAACTGTGACAGAATACATCCAGCGCTTCAGGAATCTTAGGAACCGATGTTATTCGGTTCGTATAACTGAAAAGGAAGCAGTCGAGTTGGCAGTAGTGGGCCTTGTAGCACCGCTCAAGGACATGGCCTCCCAGCGGACTACCCCTCACCGGCGCATATGGTTCGAAGCGTCGGCATATGAACAGCGCCACCGGACCTGTACCAGGACAAGTTCAAGCGTGCGGTAGTCCTGGTCGAGGCGGAGGAAGACGAAGTTTCGCGGGAGATCAAGAGGTAGCGGTGGCTGAATGGACTCGGGGGTAACCCCGTGTCCCGCAAATGGGTAAAGCCACCAGGCCCGCCCGGGGGTTTGATTTTGACGTGACCAAGACTGAACAAATCTTCGACCTCCTACTCAAGGAAAAGCAGTTGAAGATACCCGAAGGTCTCAAATTCCCCACGGTACAGGAGCTGAACGGAAAGCCATACTGCAAATGGCATAACTCGCTCTCCCATGCCACCAACGACTGCAGGGTTTGGCGTCAGCAGATCCAAATGGCGATAGAACAAGGACGTCCGATTTTCAACCGGTACGCCATGAAGGTTGACACCCAACCTTTCCCCGCCGTTAACATGGTGGAATGCACTTACCACCGAAGGTTGCCAGCCAGGATCCTCGTTCAGCGTCAACATGGTAGGACTTGGACACCACGCTGGCAAGGATGGAGACGAGGGCAGCTGCTCTCTCGTAGCAAGGACACAGAGGAGGCCGCTCCACGCGATCGGCTCCGTCATGATGGCGAGCGCTACGTCACAGAGGGAGAAGTGAAGAACATAAGATATCAGCGACCCCTCTCCGATCACCTCCTCAACAAGTATGTGAGTCAGTATGACCAACGCCGACGATCCAGCGATGATGATGAAAGAGATCGTCTGGCTAGAGAAGCCAGAAGACATCGTCGGCATGATCGCGATGAGGAGGAGCACGAGCGCCGTGCCAAAGAAAAATCAAGGGAGCAAGACGACAACGATAGGCACTGGGACTGCCCCTTCTTCAGACACTGCTGGGATTCAGGAATGAGCCGATTGCCCACAATCGGCAATTGCCCAGAATGCAACCGGAAGAAGAAGGAGGCAGCCAACGTGTCTGTGTTCAAGCGCCTAGGGCCTCTCCCGCCACAAAGCAAACGCGCTGAGTCCCCTCGTTGGGAAGATCTCGAGGATTCAGAAGACGAGGGAGAAGAAGAAGAAGACAGGTACCACCGGCCAAGGTGGTGCCCTGATGGACTTAGCCGTTCCCAAAAGCGCAGGGTTCAGCGATTGCGCGGCCTGGAGGAAGCCGAAAGGTTGTACTTGCATACGCTAAAGAAGGCACGACCTGATCTGGCTGCGAAAGTTCAGCGAACCCTGGACGAAGAGGGTCGTCCACGGAAAATGGAGTGGCGCCCCAAGCAAAGGAAAGCCGATGATGAAACATCGGCTGGCACAAACATGGTGTTCATCCTCCCTTCGGAGTTCAGTGCTCCAGGATTAGACGAGGCACCTGTGGCACAACTTGACTGCGGCCCACGGCCGGTTATCTTTGAGAAGCCACGAGGAAGAAGCTACAGACATCTGAAGGCCCTATACTTGCGAGGTTATATCGATGGAAGGCCTGTAAATAAGATGCTGGTGGACACCGGAGCGGCAGTCAACATCATGCCATACTCTATGCTACGTCGGCTGGGACGCTCTAGCTCAGATCTAATCGAGACCAACGTGACATTGAGCGATTTCAACGGCCAAGCGTCTGACGCACAAGGTGTTCTGAATGTGGATCTGACCGTGGGAAGGAAAACTATCCCTACAACGTTCTTCATCGTCGATAGCAAGAGCACGTATGCGGTTCTGCTAGGAAGAGATTGGATCCACGCCAACTGCTGCATTCCCTCCACGATGCACCAATGCATAATACAGTGGGATGGAGATGAGGTAGAGGTCGTCCAGGCCGATGACTCAGCCGAAATTTCAACGGCTGGCATGAACGCATGGGAAGCAGTAGGCCAAGAACCCCTCTCAGGTATCAATCTGGACGACTGCGAGCGCATCGACGTGACGAAGGGAAGGGTTAAGCTGGTTTTATCCACTGGCCTGACCATATAGCTGAAGCAAAGCGACGAGCAAACGTGGCGAGGCTGATCCTTGTGATCGGCCCCAAAAATCTATGAAGGGGCATTACAGAACCTTCAGTCAGCGCTTCAATCAATATGGAGGCCGATCCCAGCAATCGGCCAAAATTATCCTCACCACATGTTCTGCTTGTGTTCGTCATTGATCCTACCGGAGCCGACGTACGATTTACAGAGCCGATATCCGCCATTCCCGGACAGATTCGGCTCGGGGGGCACCTAAACATGATGAACATGTAAACATGTGTAGGAGAACATGTGTGCAGTGAAATATTGGGGCCGATAGGAAAAAATCGGCCAGTAAAAAAAAAACATACAGCCGATGCAAGGGCATCGACTTTAGAACTAAGAAACGAAGCCGATGCGCAGCCATCGACTCTAGTGCAATTATACGAGGTTTACCGGATCTCCACCAAATCCAGTTCAGCTGTGGGGCCCTCTGCTTCTTCGCGGGAGTAAAAACAATGAGAACTTCTTCAGCTGCTTTGAGCCGATCCGGGTTCCTGAACCTTCTTGTCAAGGATTTTCAACCCTTGGTACTAATTCAGCAGTGTTGACAGAAGGGGTATATCGGCTTTCTAAGGAAGAGAGGTGATCGGCTTTGGTGCGTCCTCTCTGACATTCTCGCCTCGAGTGAGGCTCGGGGGGCAGCAGGCCTGGTGGATGCTCTGTTCAGGAGCCGATTGGGGTACCGTCGGCTGATATTTCGTCGCAACCTTCTTCACAAAATGATGAGTGTTTAAAGGAGACCATTAGGTGGTTGGAAGAATTCAAAGGCTTCCCTGAAGAGTTTACATTATCCACCAGATTTCAAAATCATCAGTTGAAGAATGGAAGGGTGAATTTTAAAGGACCGATGCGTTGCTATCGGCTCATTACGCATTGGCAAAGGGGACAAATCGGCAAGATCGGTATGAGAGGAAATCGGCTAAATTAAGCTCAAAGGAAATCGGCAAAATCAAATTGGGGAAAGTTCTTCATTGATAGATTTCTTACATAAAGAGCTGATTGCTCTCAAAAGGAAGTACTAGGGGATACATTGCCCCATCTACTGCTACTTGTCCTATACTAGAGGTCCTATCTACGGGCCGTCACTGCCCTCGTCGTCGCCGTCGTCGCCGTTGTCGGCGCTGCTCCCGGCGGGCTCGTCGTCGCTCCAATGGCCGCCGATCGGGCCCTCATTGTCCTCGTCCTCTTCGTCAGCGTCGTCGTCGTCGCTGTCGAAGTCGCTGAGGTTCCCCGGCCAAGGGCAGAACCGCTTGGCCGGCGGCTCGTCGGAGGAGGTGTCGTCCTCCTCCTCCTCCTCTTCTTCCTCCTCCTCCTCCTCGGGAGAGGTGAAGTCACAGGAGAAGCGATCGTCGTCGCTCTCCTCCTCCGTTTCCCCGTTGGCGAGGAAGCAGAGGTCGCTTTCCCCGTCGGTCAGGGACTTGTCGTCCTCCGACCAGATGGAGAAGTCATGGCTAGACTCCTCCCCGGCCTCAATGGCGCGGCGGGTGTTGGCTGCGTGGACCTCCGCCGGGTTCGGCTCCGGCGTCGGCTCGCGAGACGAAGAGGACTGGGTGGAAAGATCCGATGAGGCAGAGGAGGAAGAGGACATGGTGGCGCAGGAGGGCTTTTGGAGTGCTAATGCGAAGAAGATGCGGAAATAAACTGTGCGGAGCGGTTAAATAAAAGGGGATATAGTGGAAATTCAATGCCACATCAGTTTCCGAGGAAGTGGTGCCTAAAAGAAAAAAAAACTGCCAGGTCACGCGGAGAAGTTGAGAAGGCAAGGCATCATGATGACGGATACTGCAACGGTTCTGCCACGACATGACCCAACGAAGGAAAAGCAGAGTGATTTTGGAATTACCAATTCCAAAACCAGGGGGCATGTGTTATCACCAGAATTTGACCGAGTCAGAGGTGGGCCGCGATCAAGATGGATTTGAAGAATATACATGGAAGAAATATGTGAATCGGCCTTTATATGCAAAATATGGGCTAGTTGGCCCGTGTATCTGTAACATAGTAGATTACGTGTCGTTTTAGTTAGAGTTGGCTTCGTGCACGGTTGGGATTATTCCCACGTTAGAAAGTCCCCTGGACTATAAATATGTATCTAGGGTTTATGAAATAAACAACAACCAACGTTCAACCAACCAAATCAATCTCGGCGCATCGCCAACTCCTTCGTCTCGAGGGTTTCTACCGGTAAGCAACATGCTGCCTAGATCGCATCATGCGATCTAGGCAGCACAAGCTTTATGTTGTTCATGTGTTGCTCGTCATTGAAGCCTTTTTGATGGCGAGCAACGTAGTTATCATAGATATGTTAGGGTTAGCATTGTTCTTCGTATCATATGCTGTCGTAGTGCAACCCTTGCATATCTAGCCGCCCTTACACCTATCTTAGGTGTAGGGGCGGCACCCCGCTTGATCATTGTTTAGTAGATCTGATCTGTTACGATTGCTCCTTGTTCTACAAGGATTAGTTTAATATCTGCAATAGTTAGGCCTTACAAAGGGGTGGAGGATCCAGCGGCACGTAGGGTGTCGTTCGCTAGCCCTAAACAGGATGTTCCGGGGATCAACCTCGTGTTGGTTTTTAGGCCTTGTTTAGGATCGGCTTACGATCACCGTGCGTGGCCACGAGGCCCAACCGTGAGTAGGATGATCCGATTATGCGGTGAAAACCCTAAATCGTCGTAGATCTCATTAGCTTTATCTTGATCAAGCAGGACCACCATATATTCGTGCACCCCGTACGAATCATGGGTGGATCGGCTCCTTGAGCCGATTCACGGGATAACCCGAGAGCCGATCGAGGCTCGTATTTAATGTTTACGTGTATGCCATGCGAGGAAACTAAGCGAGGCATCTCCATCACCTTCCCGACCAGGTATAGGTCAGGTGGCACGCCCTTGCAATCAGCATCGGACGTGTGACCAGAAGGCTTTGCGGGCCGTCGCTCGGAGGGACCAGGGCCAGCCGCAGCCCTAAGTTGTTCCCGGCTCTACTGTGTTGCCCGTCGCTGCCCGCCGGTGGGTTTTGACCGCAACAATTAGGTGTGTTGGGACACAAGAGACTTCTTGTATCGTAATTGCAGGGTTGCTTGAGAGGGATATCTTTGACCTCTACCTCCCTGAGTTCGATAAACCTTTGGTGATTCACTTAAGGGAAACTTGTTGCTGTTCTACAAACCTCTGCTCTTGGAGGCCCAACACCGTCTACGAGGAATAGAAGCGTGCGTAGACATCAAGCTATTTTCTGGCGCCGTTGCCGGGGAGGTAAGGTAAAAGGTATTCACATCCTCCGACTACTAAGCTATTTCCTAGCATTGTTGCCGGTGTGTGAGTGCTCGAAGCTATTTCCTTTAGATCCTGCTATTGCATCTTTTTGTTTCTTGTTTTTATTTTCACTAGTTAGGCTTAATGGAAAACAACAAAAAAATTAGAGATCTTTATGAACTTTATATTGAATTAGGACATGATGTGTTTGAAGAGAGAATTAAAAAACCCATGGAACTTTGTTTACAAAATAGTTGTAGCAATGTTATTAGCATGAACTCTTTGAATAGTATTATTGCTAATGCTATGGAAGAATTTAAGCTTGGGGAAGCTGGTCGTGATATTTTTAGTCCCCCAAGTTTTGAGGAGAAAATTTTCTTTGGTGATACTTTGCCTCCCATTTATGATGATTATAATGATAGTGGTATTTTGGTGCCACCTACTATGGAGGATAAAGTTTATTATGATTATACCATGCCTGCAATTTATGATGATTACACTGATGGTTGTGATAGTTTTACTCCCACTATTACTAATAAAATTGATTTTGCTTATGTGGAGAGTAATGATACTTTTATGCATGTGAATAAGAATGCTTTATGTGATAGTTATATTGTTGAGTTTGTTCATGATGCTACTGAAAGTTATTATGAGAGAGGGAAACATGGTTATATGCATCTTAATAATATTAAGTTTCCCCTCTTTATGTTGAGAATCTGGAAGTTACGCTTGTGTTGCCTTTCTATGCTTATTGCATTATGCTTACATAACTTGTTTATTTACAAGATTCCTTTTCATAGGAAGTTGGTTAGACTTAAAAGTGTTTCATACTTGTTTTTGATGCTCTATTTTTCTTCAACTCTTATTTCTTGCGAGTGCATCATTAAAATTACCGAGCCCATCTTAATGGCTATAAAGAAAGCACTTCTTGGGAAATCGGATCCTAGCATTCTTTGTTTGGGAGAGAGACACGCTCCGCTGTTTCATATGAACACTGGTGTTCTTAGCTATACTTTTAATGTTCATGGCGAAGGTTAAAACTGCTTCGTTCATTGCTATTTGGTTGGAAACAGAAAATGCTTCATGTGGTAATTGGTATATTGTCTTGAATAATTTGATACTTGGAAATTATTGTGCTCAAATAGATCATGTTTAAGCTCTTGCATCATGTACTTTGTACCTATTAATGAAGAACTACCATAGAGCTTGTTGAAATTTGGTTTGCATGATTGGTCTCTCTAAAGTCTAGAAATTTTCTGGTGAAGTGTTTGAACAGCAAGGAGACAGTGTAGAGTCTTATAATGCTTGCAATATGTTCTTATGTAAGTTTTGCTGTACCGGTTCATACTTGTGTTTGCTTCAAACAACCTTGCTAGCCCAAGACTTGTACTGAGAGGGAATACTTCTCGTGCATCCAAATCCTTGAGCCAAAAACTATGACATTTGTGTCCACCATACCTACCTACTACGTGGTATTTCTCTGCCATTCCAAAGTAAATTACTTGAGTGCTACCTTTAAAATTTCATTCCTTGTCTTTGCAATATATAGCTCATGGGAAAATATCCTTAAAAACTATTGTGGTATTGAATATGTAGCTTATGTATCTTATTTCTTATAAGTTGCTTGTTGAGCGGTAACCATGTTTCTGGGGACGCCATCAACTATTAAACCTTTGTTGAATATCATGTGAGTTGCTATGCATGTTCGTCTTGTCTGAAGTAAGGGTGATTTATCATGATCAAATGGTTTGAGTATGCATATTGTTAGAGAAGAACATTGGGCCGCTAACTAAAGCCATGAATCATGGTGGAAGTTTCTGTTTGGACATTAATCCTCAATCTCTTATGAGAATATTATCTGTTGTTGAATGCTTTTGCATTAAAGAGGAGTCCATTATCTGTTTTCTATGTTGTCCCAGTATGGATGTCCTAAGTTGAGATTTATCAAAAACGAGAAATCAAATGCGATCTATCTCCTTGGACCTTTGTACAGGCGACATAGAGGTACCCCTTTGTGACACTTGGTTGAAACATATGTTATGCAATGATAATCCATGTAAATCCAAGCTAATTAGGACAAGGTGCGAGCACTATTGGTATTCTATGAGTGAGGCGTGCAACTTATAGGATGTCTTATGCATAACACATATGAATTATTACTACCATTGACAAAATTGTTTCTATGTTTTCAAAATGAAAAGCTCTAGCACAAAAAACAGTAATCCATGCTTCCCTCTGCGAAGGGTCAATTCTTTTACTTTATGTTGAGTCAGTTTACCTACTTCTTCTATCTTAGAAGCAAACACTTGTGTCAACTGTGTGCATTGATTCCTACATACCTGCTTATTTGCATTCATCATATTACTTTGTGTTGACAATTATCCATGAGATATACATCCATGAGATAAACATGTTGAAGTTGAAAGCAACCGCTGAAACTTATATCTTCCTTTGTGTTGCTTCGAAACTTTCTACTAAGAATTTATTGCTTTATGAGTTAACTCCTATGCAAGTCTTATTGATGCTTGTCTTGAAAGTACTATTCATGAAAAGTCTTTGCTATATGATTCAGTTGTTTAGTCATTGTCTTTACCATTGCTTTGAATCACTTCATTCATTTCATATGCTTTACAATAGTATTGATCAAGATAATGTTGGTAGCATGTCACTTTAGAAATTATCCTTGTTATCGTTTACCTACTCGAGGGCGAGTAGGAACTAAGCTTGGGGATGCTTGATACGTACTCGGTCACACGTTCGGTGTTGATGAAGACGATGTCCTTCTCCCCGTTCCAGCGGGTAGCGGAAGTAGTAGATCCTCCTTGGAATCTCGGCAGCACGACGGCGTGGTGGCGGTGTCGATGGAGATCTCCGGCGGAGCTTCGCTAAGCGTATGCGGGAGAGGTGGTGGAGGAGGGGCGGCTAGGGTTTGGGAGAGGGGTCGCCGGCCAAGGGGGTGCGGCCAGCTTGTGGTCTTGAGGTGGCCGGCCTCCTCCCCTTGTCCCTCTTTTTATAGGTGGAACCCCCAAGAGTTTGTCTACAAGTCTTCGAATAAGACCCCAAACCAAAACCTTCCATATGACATGAAACCTACCCAAGGTGGGATTCCCACTTGAGGTGGGATTCCCACCTTTCCATGAGGGGGGGGGGGGTGGCTGGCCACCTTTGGTGGATTCCACCTGGGACTCCACCCCTTAGGATTGGCCGGCCATGCTAGGTGGAGTCCTTCCGGGACTCCGCCTTCCATAGTGATTTCTTCCGGACTTTTCTAGAACCTTCTAGAACCTTCCATAAATGCATCGGATCATTTCCAAACTTGGAATATGACTTCCTATATATGAATCTTATTCTCCGGACCATTACGGAACTCCTCGTGATGTCCTGGATCCCATCCGAGACTCCGAACAAAACTTCGAACTCCATTCCATATTCCATATCTACTTAAACGACATCAAACCTTAAGTGTGTCACCCTACGGTTCGCGAACTATGCGGACATGGTTGAGACCTCTCTACAACCAATAACCAATAGCGGGATCTAGAGATCCATAATGACTCCCACATATTCAACGATGACTTAGTGATCGAATGAACCATTCACATACGATACCGATTCCCTTTGTCACGTGATATTTTACTTGTCCGAGGTTTGATCATCGGTATCTCTATACCTTGTTCAACCTCGTCTCCTGACAAGTACTCTTTACTTGTACCGTGGTATGTGGTCTCTTATGAACCATTCATATGCTTGCAAGCTAATTAGACGACATTCCACCGAGAGGGCCCAGAGTATATCTATTCGTCATCGAGATGGACAAATCCCACTGTTGATCCATATGCCTCAACTCATACTTTCTGGATACTTAATCCCACCTTTATAACCACCCATTTACGCGGTGGCGTTTGATGTAATCAAAGTACCTTTCCGGTATAAGTGATTTACATGATCTCATGGTCGAAAGGACTAGGTAACTATGTATCGAAAGCTTATAGCAAATAACTTAATGACGTGATCTTATGCTACGCTTAATTGGGTGTGTCCATTACATCATTCACATAATGATATAACCTTGTTATTATTAACATCCGATGTTCATGATTATGAAACTATGATCATCTATTAATCAACAAGCTAGTTATACAAGAGGCTTACTAGGGACTCCTTGTTGTTTACATAACACACATGTATCAATGTTTCGGTTAATACAATTATAGCATGATATATAAACATTCATCATAAACATAAAAGATATATAATAACCAGTTTATTATTGCCTCTTGGGCATATCTCCAACACTTTTCGACACTGGTGCAACTACATCATTTATTTTCTCAGCAATTCATCATCAAACATGGGATTAGTTGCACTAAGTTAGATACACCCATAACCATACTTTCTGCGGGGGGAACGATAGTAGTAACCCACACCAAACAAGGACAGATCATTATGATCAATAAGTGTGCATTTGACGCAGACCTGTTCATTCTACCTATGAAGGGCATTGATGTCATTCTTGGTATGAATTGGTTAGAGGCAAATGGAGCCTTGATAGACTGTGTGAACAAAACAGTGTCTTTGAAAAGCCCCGATGGAAGTAGAATGATCTACCAAGGAGATAAACATAAATAGATTGAAGTAGAGCTACAGTTGAATAGCATGAAGGAAGTAAAGCTGGAGGATATACCTGTAGTGAATGAATTCCAGGATGTTTTTCCTAAGGAATTACCTGGAATGCCACCAGATAGGGAGATTGAGTTTACTATCGACCTAATTCCAGGAACAACTCCGATTGCTAAGGCACCATACAAGATGGGGCCTAAGGAGTTGAAATAACTCAAGGAACAGTTGGATGACCTGGAACAGAAAGGATTTATTCAGGAAAGTATCTCACCATGGGGATCACCTGTGATATTTGTGGATAAAAGAGATGGAGGCCAAAGGATGTGCGGAGACTACAAGAATCTGAATAATGTTACTATCAAGAACAAGTACCCACTTCCTAGAATACAAGATCTTTTTTATCAAGTTAGAGGCGCGGGAGTCTTTTCCAAGATTGATCTAAGATCCGGTTATCATCAGATAAAGATCAAGAAGGAAGACGTTCCGAAAACTGCCTTTGTCTCAAAGTAGGGACATCATGAATACCTAGTAGTACCTTTTGGATTAACCAATGCCCCAGCAATCTTCATGAATCTTATGAATAAGATCTTCATGCCATGTCTAGACAAGTTTGTCATCGTATTCATCGATGATATCTTGATATATTCCAAAGATAAAGCTGAACATGCTGAACATCTGAGGATAGTGTTGCAAACACTAAGAGAACATCAACTCTATGCCAAATTCAGTAAGTGTGAGTTTTGGCTAGATCAAGTAGAATTTCTTGGTCATGTTATTAGCAAGGATGGGATAGCAGTAAACCCAAGCAAAGTAGCAGCATTTTTAGAATGGGAAGCACCCAAGACTGTCAAAGAAATCCGAGGATTCTTAGGAATGGCAGGATACTATCGGAGATTCATTGAAGGATTCTCTAAGATAGCAGGACCAATGACTAAGTTGTTAAGGAAGAACACACCATTTGTGTGGTCTGATGAGTGTGAGAAGAGTTTTCAGACTCTGAAGGAGAAACTCACCACAGCACCAGTGTTAGCAGTTCCGGAAGTTGGCAAGGATTACACCGTGTATTGTGACACATCCAAACATGGATTGGGTTGCGTACTCATGCAAGATCGGAAAGTAATATCCTATGGATCGAGGCAACTCAGACCTCATGAAGTGAACTATCCAACACATGACTTAGAGTTAGCAGTAGTCGTATTTGCACTTAAAACTTGGAGACATTTTCTCTATGGAGCCAAGAGTGAGCTCTATACTGATCATAAGAGTCTCAAGTACTTCTTCACTCAGAAGGAACTCAACATGAGACAGAAAAGATGGCTTGAATTGATCAAGGACTATGATCTGACCATCAATTATACTCTAGGAAAAGCTAACGTAGTAGCAGATGCCCTGAGTAGGAAGAGCACTGGAGGAGTTGAACAAGAAATAGCACCGGAGTTGAAGAAGGAAATAAGCCAAGCCCAGATACAACTTTGGGAGAAAGAAGCTCATGAAGGACTATCGGCTTTACAAGTAGCCGATGAACTAAGTGTTAACCTAAAGAATGAGATAATCATGGGTCAATTGGACGATCCATTCATCATGGAGGAGATGAGAAGGATTGATGAGGGAAGACCATCAGAATTTCACCGAGGAGAGTCAGGATCATTATGGTTCCAGAAAAGGATTTGCGTTCCGGATATTGATGAGATCAAGGAAGTTATACTCCGGGAAGCACATCAAACACCATACTATATACATCCGGGAAGTACAAAGATGTACATGGATCTCAAGGAATTGTTCTGGTGGAATAACATGAAAAGAGAGATAGCACAATACGTGGCGGAATGCCATACATGTCAAAGGGTGAAGGCTGAACATCAAAGTCCAGCAGGAAAGTTGCAACCTTTACCAATCCCAGAATGGAAATGGGAGGAGATAGGAATGGATTTCATCACCGGACTACCCATGACTAATAAAAAGAAGGACATGATATGGGTAATCGTGGACCGGTTGACGAAGAGTGCACACTTCTTAGCAGTAAACCAGCAGGACAAAGGAGAAAAAGTCATCGATCTTTACATCAAAGAGATTGTGAGTAAACACGGAGTACCCAAGAAGATAGTGTCAGATCGAGGATCCGTATTCACATCTGCATTTTGGAAACAACTACTTGAAGCTTTAGGATCCAAGTTAGACTATAGCACCGCCTATCATCCTCAGAAAGGTGGACAAACAGAGAGAACAAACCAGATATTGGAAGATATGCTTAGGGCTTGTGCCCTAGACTTCGGAGGATCATGGGAGGAGCACTTACCACTAGCAGAGTTTTCGTATAATAATAGCTATCAAAGCAGCATCAAGATGGCACCATTTGAAGCTCTGTATGGAAGGAAGTGTAGATCACCGATATGTTGGTACGAGGCAGGATCAAGCAAAGAGTTCAATCCAGATTATGTCAAGGAAAAGCAGCAGATCATCGATATCATTAGAGATAGGCTCAAAATAGCTCAAAGCCGACAGAAAAGTTATGCAGATCAAAAGAGAAGGACATGGGAGCCAAAGGTTGGAGACATGGTATACCTTAAGGTAAGTCCGATGAAAGGTCTTCAGAGATTCGGAGTAAAGGGGAAGCTTAGCCCTAGATACATTGGACCTTTCAAGATACTGAGTCAAAACCGAGGATTAGCCTTTGAATTGGAACTACCGGGAAGGTTAGCTCAGGTACACAATGTATTCCATGTGTCTCAACTCAGGAAATGTTTAAAGACCCCAGACGAGCCAGTATCACATGATGAGCTAGAATTACAACCAGACTTGACCTATATCGAGAAGCTAGCCAAGATTCTCGAGGAGAATTGGAAACAACTCAGGAATAGAGCCATTAAGTATTGCAAGATTCAATGGAAGCATCACCCCGAGAGTGAAGCTACCTGGGAGAAGGAAGAAGACCTGAGAAAGTCTTACCCAGAACTGTTCAGGTATTACAACCACAACTTCGGGACGAAGTTTTCTTTAAGGGGGAAAGGCTGTAATGTCCCAGGTTTAGAGACGATCGAGGGGTAGATTTTAGAAAGGGATGTGCATTGCATCGTAAATTCTGGGGAAATTTCGCGCTTTTAAAATAAAACTGCATCAAAGGGGGACAAGTTTCTCTCTCGACACCTTACAGGGTTAGGGTTTCGAGAGTGCGATAAACTTGCATCTCACTTAACTAAATTAGGGTTTTGAGAAGAGAGGAGAGTTAGTACATTACAACTTTAAGTTGCATGATTGAATTCAAACAAACTTGTAATTTTGAATTTCAAATTTAAACATCATATGAATATCTCATAATTCAAAATTGAGGAAATTCATTAAACAAATTATAAATAATCAAGAATATAAATACTACAACTATTTTACAAAGCTCATTAAGGAAAATTGGAGCTTTATTGATAATCACACATGATACATTGTCATTTACAATATCCAGAATTGAATTATGAAATATTACAACACATTACAAGAATTGTAGAAAAAGAAAAAGAAAAAGGAAAATTACAAGTTAATGAAATGTCCTAAACTACCTTGTTGATCATCATGAAATCCTTGATCAAGATGATCTTGATCTTCATCTTGATCATCTCAAAGTTCCCTACACACAAGCAAAGATCAAACAAAGGTTATGCCAAGTGGCAAAGCCACTTGGCAGGTTAGTAAGAAAATGGTAAATTGAGAGGATATGACCATGATCAGCCGAGCTGATCCACAGCACACAAGTCCCAACCAGGCACAGTGCAAGCAGGGAGAGTCATCACACACACAACACAAGGTGAGGTGCATGCTCACCAGCACACTCACACACAGGGAGAGTCATCACACACACAGCACCTTGCTGTCGACCCAGGAGAAGAGCACAGGGGGTATAATAACTTTTCAGTCACCAAACCCTAGTCATTTCATCGACACAAGCATCAGGGTAAGAACAGCAAGAACATATCAAGAACAGCTAGAACAGGTGACCAGCAAGAGCTGCTACACATATTCCAGCAACCACCAGAAACCAACCAAGATTCACAAGCCTGCAAGGAGGAGCAGGGCAAGCAAGCCAAACCAACCAGAAGCAATCCTCTACCCCAACAACTCATTCTGGGAGCAGGAGTGAGGTATACACTGATGAACATGAGCAAGCCAAGGTTTTGCTCATAAAATAAGCATATGCATAATCACAACAACAGAAAAGGGTAGAAACCCTGTGTGAGTCATCATATGGCTAACAGCCAATTGGTGCAAGTAAAAAAGAGAGAAACCAATAGGAAGGCACCCTGGGAACATTGATTATGCCAAACCAGTGGCATAACCAAAGATATCCAGCAAGGAAATGGTCCTATATAGCTAGCCAGAATTACTTAGCACCTATGACCACTACACCATCAGACATAGAGACAAATTGTGTCTATTTTTGTTTGTCAACATCAAAAGCTACTGGCAGTCCAACAAAAGGATCATCCAGAGAGCATCTAGTGAGCCACAGCAAGCCAACAAGAGGGGAGCTACCCAAAAGCAGTATATGATTACTGCTAGGGTCACCTCAACCACTGAAACAACCCAAATCATTAAGCCTTGCACGATTATCATCACCCAGATGGGTTCAAAAGGAGGGCTAGGGTACACAACCAAGTGTTGGCATCCATCTAGCCCTGCCACAGTTAATAGAATGATCACAACTGCAAGCAGTTCACATCACTGATCCATTTCAGTAAATCCAGGCAATATACATAAGTGAATCATACAAGTAATCAAAGCACCAGAGCCTTGAAGATGATCCAATGGATCATTGCAAGCAACAACAACTGCTTGAGCCAGCACCAACACACACCAGCACATGTCCGTGACCCACACACATCACAAATTGAGCAGCAGTAAGGCACAGTAATAAGCACATCAGCTTTTACAAGCAACTGATGATTGATGCGTGTAGTTGACACGTCCGTTGGGAACCCCAAGAGGAAGGTGTGATGCGCACAGCGGCAAGTTTCCCTCAGTAAGAAACCAAGGTTTAATCGAACCAGTAGGAGTCAAGAAGCACGTTGAAGGTTGATGGCGGCGGGATGTAGTGCGGCGCAACACCGGAGATTCCGGCGCCAACGTGGAACCTGCACAACACAACCAAAGTACTTTGCCCCAACGAAACAGTGAGGTTGTCAATCTCACCGGCTTGCTGTAACAAAGGATTAACCGTATTGTGTGGAAGATGATTGTTTGCAGAAAACGGTAAAACAAGTATTGCAGTAGATTGTATGCGATGTAAAGAATAGGACCGGGGTCCACAGTTCACTAGAGGTGTCTCTCCCATAAGATAAAAGCATGTTGGGTGAACAAATTACAGTCGGGCAATTGACAAATAGAGAGGGCATAACAATGCACATACATGTCATGATAAATATAGTGAGATTTAATTGGGCATTACGACAAAGTACATAGACCGCTATCCAGCATGCATCTATGCCTAAAAAGTCCACCTTCAGGTTATCATCCGAACCCCTTCCAGTATTAAGTTGCAAAACAACGGACAATTGCATTAAGTATGGTGCGTAATGTAATCAATAACTACATCCTTAGACATAGCATCAATGTTTTATCCCTAGTAGCAACGACACATCCACAACCTTAGAACTTTACGTCACATCGTCCTGCATTCAATGGAGGCATGAACCCACTATCGAGCATAAATACTCCCTCTTGGAGTTAGGAGCAAAAACTTGGCCAGAGCCTCTATTAATAACGGAGAGCATGCAAGATCATGAACAACACATAGGTAATAACTTGATAATTAACATAACATAGTATTCTCTATCCATCGGATCCCGACAAACACAACATATAGTATTACAGATAGATGATCTTTATCATGTTAGGCAGCTCACAAGATCCGACAATGAAGCACAATGAGGAGAAGACAACCATCTAGCTACTTCTATGGACCCATAGTCCGAGGGTGAACTACTCACTCATCACTCCGGAGGCGACCATGGCGGTGAAGAGTCCTCCGGGAGATGAATCCCCTCTCCGGAAGGGTGCCGAAGGAGATCTCCGAATCCCCCGAGATGGGATTGGCGGCGGCGGCGTCTCGATAAGGTTTTCCGTATCGTGGCTCTCGGTACTCGGGGGTTTCGCGACGGAGGCTATTTGTAGGCGGAAGGGCAGGTAAAGAGGCGGCACGAGGGGCCCGGACGACAGGCCGGCGCGGCCGGGGCTGGGCCGCGCCGCCACGGTGTCCGGCCACCTCGTGGCCCCACTTCGACTCTCCTTCGGTCTTCCGGAAGCTTCGTGGCAAAATAGGACCACGGGCGTTGATTTCGTCCAATTCCGAGAATATTTCGTTACTAGGATTTCTGAAACCAAAAACAGCAGAAAACGACAATCGGCTCTTCGGCATCTTGTTAATAGGTTAGTTCCGAGAAAATGCACGAATATGACGTAAAGTGTGCATAAAACATGTAGATATCATCAATAATGTGGCATGGAACACAAGAAATTATCGATACGTCGGAGACGTATCAGCATCCCCAAGCTTAGTTCCGCTCGTCCCGAGCGGGTAAAACGATAACAAAGATAATTTCTGGAGTGACATGCCATCATAACCTTGATCATACTATTTGTAAACATATGTAATGAATGCAGCGATCAAAACAATGGTAATGACATGAGTAAACAAGTGAATCATAAAGCAAAGACTTTTCATGAATAGTACTTCAAGACAAGCATCAATAAGTCTTGCATAAGAGTTAACTCATAAAGCAATAAATCAAAGTAAAGGTATTGAAGCAACACAAAGGAAGATTAAGTTTCAGCGGTTGCTTTCAACTTATAACATGTATATCTCATGGATAATCGTCAACATAGAGTAATATAATAAGTGCAATATGCAAGTATGTAGGAATCAATGCACAGTTCACACAAGTGTTTGCTTCTTGAGGTGGAGAGAAATAGGTGAACTGACTCAACATTAAAAGTAAAAGAAAGGTCCTTCAACGAGGAAAGCATCGATTGCTATATTTGTGCTAGAGCTTTTATTTTGAAAACATGAAACAATTTTGTCAACGGTAGTAATAAAGCATATGAGTTATGTAAATTATATCTTACAAGTTGCAAGCCTCATGCATAGTATACTAATAGTGCCCGCACCTTGTCCTAATTAGCTTGGACTACCGGATCATCGCAATACACATGTTTTAACCAAGTGTCACAATGGGGTACCTCCATGCCGCCTATACAAAGGTCTAAGGAGAAAGCTCGCATTTTGGATTTCTCGCTTTTGATTATTCTCAACTTAGACATCCATACCGGGACAACATGGACAACGAGATAATGGACTCCTCTTTAATGCATAAGCATGTGGCAACAATTAGTGTTCTCATATGAGATTGAGGATATATGTCCAAAACTGAAACTTCCACCATGAATCATGGCTTTAGTTAGCGGCCCAATGTTCTTCTCTAACAATATGTATGCTCCAACCATAAAGGTGGTAGATCTCTCTTACTTCAGACAAGACGGACATGCATAGCAACTCACATGATATTCAACAAAGAATAGTTGATGGCGTCCCCAGAAACATGGTTATCGCACAGACAAGCAACTTAATAAGAGATAAAGTGCATAAGTACATATTCAATACCACAATAGTTTTTAAGCTATTTGTCCCATGAGCTATATATTGCAAAGGCGAATGATGGAATTTTAAAGGTAGCACTCAAGCAATTTACTTTGGAATGGCGGAGAAATACCATGTAGTAGGTAGATATGGTGGACACAAATGGCATAGTGGTTGGCTCAAGGATTTTGGATGCATGAGAAGTATTCCCTCTCGATACAAGGTTTAAGGCTAGCAAGGTTATTTGAAACAAACACAAGGATGAACGGTGCAGCAAAACTCACATAAAAGACATATTGTAAACATTATAAGACTCTACACCATCTTCCTTGTTGTTCAAAACTCAATACTAGATATTATCTAGACTTTAGAGAGACCAAATATGCAAACCAAATTAGCAAGCTCTAAGTGTTTCTTCATTAATGGGTGCAAAGTATATGATGCAAGAGCTTAAACATGAGCACAACAATTTCCAAGTATCAAATTATTCAAGAAATTTTAGAATTACTACATGTAGCATTTTCCAATTCCAACCATATAACAATTTAACGAAGAAGAAACTTCGCCATGAATACTATGAGTAAAGCCTAAGGACATACTTGTCCATCTGCAACAGCGGAGCGTGTCTCTCTCTCATACAGTGAATGCTAGGATCCATTTTATTCAAACAAAAACAAAAACAAAAACAAACCGACGCTCCAAGCAAAGCACATAAGATGTGACGGAATAAAAATATAGTTTCAGGGGAGGAACTCGATAATGTTGTCGATGAAGAAGGGGATGCCTTGGGCATCCCCAAGCTTAGACGCTTGAGTCTTCTTAGAATATGCAGGGGTGAACCACCGGGGCATCCCCAAGCTTAGAGCTTTCACTCTCCTTGATCATATTGCATCATTTCCCTCTCTTGATCCTTGAAAACTTCCTCCACACCAAACTCGAAACAACTCATTAGAGGGTTAGTGCGCAATAAAAATTAACATGTTCAGAGGTGACACAATCATTCTTATCACTTCTGGACATTGCATAAAGCTACTGGACATTAATGGATCAAAGAAATTCATCCAACATAGCAAAAGAGGCAATGCGAAATAAAAGGCAGAATCTGTCAAAACAGAACAGTTCGTAAAGACGAATTTTAAAATGGCACCAGACTTGCTTAAATGAAAATTCCCAAATTGAATGAAAGTTGTGTACATATCTGAGGATCACGCACGTAAATTGGCATATTTTTCTGAGCTACCTACAGAGAGGCAGGTCGAAATTCGTGACGACAAAAGAAATCTGTAACCGCGCAGATAATCCAAATCTAGTATGAACTTTACTATCAAAGACTTTACTTGGCACAACAAAACACAAAACTAAGATAAGGAGAGGTTGCTACAGTAGTAAACAACTTCCAAGACTCAAATATAAAACAAAAATACTGTAGTAAAAACATGGGTTGTCTCCCATAAGCGCTTTTCTTTAACGCCTTTCAGCTAGGCGCAGAAAGTGTAAATCAAGTATTATCGAGAGACGAAGCATCAACATCATTTTCACAATTTATCCCATTGGGTACCTTAGATGCTCCCTTATCTATAGTGGTTTTAAGAGCTTTATCGACTTTGGGCCTATAATAGCTTTTTGGTTTAGCCCCTTTAGAGATATACATGAACCTTTGCTCCTTTCCTACATAAGCTTTCTCTCTAAACTTTATAGATGAAAAGGTTGAACCCAATGTTCCCATAGCCTCTTCTAGTTCACTAATCCTTTGGGTTTGATTATCATGAATAGCACAAGATTCTAAGATGGCGATTCTCTCATTAATTCCACCTAGAGATTTATCAAGTTTATCGGTGCTATCAAGTAATGCTTTCAAAGTAGTATCAATAATTGGAAGGTTTTGCTCTATGGTTTCCAATTTTTTCATAACATCCTCAAGAGAGGTTTCAATTTTAGTTTCATTAACAGGTGGTGTTCCAAATAAACTCTCAATAATGCAACTAGCTTCTAAAGCGGGAGCGCCTAGGAAGTTACCTCCCGCGAGACAATCAAGAACATATCTATTCCAACTAGAGATACCAACATAAAAATTCCTGAGCAGGATAGTGGTGGAGTGTTTCTTAGTGCACCTACTATGAGCATCACTAATTCTATACCAAGCATCTTTTAAACATTCTCCCCCTTGTTGCTTAAACGAACGAACTTCAACTTCAGGATTACTCATTTTAGCAGTAGTAAATAAAGCAAACTAGATAAAGTAAATGCAAGTAACTAATTTTTTGTGTTTTTGATATAGAAAGCAAGACAGTAAATAAAGTAAAGCTAGCAACTAATTTTTTGTATTTTGATATAATGCAGCAAACAAAATAGTAAATAAAATAAAGCAAGACTAAAACAAAGTAAAGAGATTGGGAAGTGGAGACTCCCCTTGCAGCGTGTCTTGATCTCCCCGGGAACGGCGCCAGAAATTTGCTTGATGCGTGTAGTTGACACGTCCGTTGGGAACCCCAAGAGGAAGGTGTGATGCGCACAGCGGCAAGTTTCCCTCAGTAAGAAACCAAGGTTTAATCGAACCGGTAGGAGTCAAGAAGCACGTTGAAGGTTGATGGCGGCGGGATGTAGTGCGGCGCAACACCGGAGATTCGGCGCCAACGTGGAACCTGCACAACACAACCAAAGTACTTTGCCCCAACGAAACAGATGAGGTTGTCAATCTCACCGGCTTGCTGTAACAAAGGATTAACCGTATTGTGTGGAAGATGATTGTTTGCGAGAAAACGAGTAAAACAAGTATTGCAGTAGATTGTATGCGATGTAAAGAATAGGACCGGGGTCCACAGTTCACTAGAGGTGTCTCTCCCATAAGATAAAAGCATGTTGGGTGAACAAATTACAGTCGGGCAATTGACAAATAGAGAGGGCATAACAATGCACATACATGTCATGATAAATATAGTGAGATTTAATTGGGCATTACGACAAAGTACATAGACCGCTATCCAGCATGCATCTATGCCTAAAAAGTCCACCTTCGAGGTTATCATCCGAACCCCTTCCAGTATTAAGTTGCAAAACAACAGACAATTGCATTAAGTATGGTGCGTAATGTAATCAATAACTACATCCTTAGACATAGCATCAATGTTTTATCCCTAGTAGCAACAGCACATCCACAACCTTAGAACTTTCTGTCACTGTCCCAGATTCAATGGAGGCATGAACCCACTATCGAGCATAAATACTCCCTCTTGGAGTTAAGAGCAAAAACTTGGCCGAGCCTCTACTAATAACGGAGAGCATGCAAGATCATAAACAACACATAGGTAATAACTTGATAATTAACATAACATAGTATTCTCTATCCATCGGATCCCGACAAACACAACATATAGTATTACGGATAGATGATCTTGATCATGTTAGGCAGCTCACAAGATCCGACAATGAAGCACAATGAGGAGAAGACAACCATCTAGCTACTGCTATGGACCCATAGTCCGGGGGTGAACTACTCACTCATCACTCCGGAGGCGACCATGGCGGTGAAGAGTCCTCCGAGAGATGAATCCCCTCTCCGGCAGGGGTGCCGGAGGAGATCTCCGAGAATCCCCGAGATGGGATTGGCGGCGGCGGCGTCTCAGTAAGGTTTTCCGTATCGTGGCTCTCGGTGCTGGGGGTTTCGCGACGGAGGCTATTTGTAGGCGGAAGGGCAGGTAAAGAGGCGGCACGAGGGGCCCAGACGACGGGCCGGCGCGGCCAGGGCCTGGGCCGCGCCGCCCTGGTGTCTGGCCACCTCGTGGCCCCACTTCGACTCTCCTTCGGTCTTCTGGAAGCTTCGTGGCAAAATAGGACCCTGGGCGTTGATTTCGTCCAATTCTGAGAATATTTCGTTACTAGGATTTCTGAAACCAAAAACAGCAGAAAACAACAACTGGCTCTTCGGCATCTTGTTAATAGGTTAGTTCCAGAAAATGCACGAATATGACATAAAGTGTGCATAAAACATGTAGATATCATCAATAATGTGGCATGGAACACAAGAAATTATCGATACGTCGGAGACGTATCAATGATCATATGATCATCAGAAGCTTGCTAGAGCATGCTACAGCATGCTAGGATCAATTCTAGTATTAATACATGGACCAGATAATTAAATCAACCATATAACCTGAACAATTACATCACAGATAAGTGAATAAAAACATTACAATTGTAACCACAAGCACTCCATCAAGGGATGGAGCTGTCAAGTCAACAGCTAGGCTCAATTGAGCATGTCCATGAATATAAGCACAAGAGATAGCACACCAGGAACACTGGCACTTGCAAAAATGCAAGGATCATGCATGATGATCAAGCCAGGGGCAAGGAATTGCATACACAGGAGAGGCAGGAGTCATATAGCAACACCAGGAACAATTAAATAGAGCCATAGCATCACAGTATGCTCATGAGCAAGAGCTCATGAGTTACAACAGCAAGTTATAGAGAAGAACAGCAGCACAGCAGCAGCATACGCATAGAACCAGCACATCAGCTTGGATTCATGGCAGCAGCACCGCACAGCAGCATACGCGCATCCATGGCAAGCACAGCAGTAATAGCGCAGCAGCATGCCAAGCCCTAGCACGGCACAACAGCACCATCATGGCATGGCCAGCATCTCCACGAGGGGAAGCAAGACCAGTAGTCAGAGCTAGACAAAGAGGAGAAGGAGAGAAGGAAGAAGACGGAGGCGAACATACCTGGAGCAGAGCACCACGGTGTCACCGTGGCGGCACGGTGGCACAGCCTGGCCACGGCAGCACCAAGCCATGGCCAAGCCAGGCGTTCGCCGAGCGCAGCGGCTCCAGCGCAACCACGGCGAGGCACACGGCCACGCCACGGCGCTAGGTTCGTCGGCGGGCGACGAATCGCCGCGAATCACCACGGCCGTGTCGCAGAGGCATTGGGGGCGAGCGGTGGCGGCGAAGAAACACAGATCGGCGCGAACCGATCAGTGCGCCATCGTGCGGCCGTTCGATTGCGACCGATCTCGCCGGCGGGGATGGCTGGAGGCGGCCGGAATGAAGCGGCGACGGCGCAGGCGACCACGGCGTCGCGGGAGAGGAGACAGCTAGGGTTTCGCGAGAGGGGAGAGGAAGAGAGCGACTGAGTCCGACCGAGCCGGTTGGAGCGGCTCGGGTTAGACTCAACCCGCTGGGTCACCCTGACAAGTGGGCCCAGGGGCATTTCAGTCTTTTCACAATTCCAATTAAAACAGAAACTTTGAAAATACATAGAAAATGATAAATAGCTCTAAAAAAATAATTAAAAATATGAAAACTACTCGGGATAAAATTCTCTATCATAATAAAATATGAAAAGGAATTTTTGGAGACAAAAAAGATTAAGTCCAAAAAAGATGATTAAAATAATCATTTAAATCACACCTTATATTTTCAATAATGAAAATAAGTCCATATATGCTTTTGGACTTTCAAAACACCTTGACAACATTTCAAGGTTGTATTTTACCCTAAACAGAATATCCCTAAATCATTCTTAGTATTAACCTCTCACATAAAATGATAAAAAACACCGGAAGGGGGAGAACAACCCTAAAAGTTGAATCATGCATAATTGCTTCTTTAACCATTGCCCTTATCGGACAATGATTCTATTTTTCAGCAACAGAGGACAAGGGTCAGTCCACACCATCCAACTGCAACACTTTGCAGTGTTCAGGCAAGTTCATCACTTGATCATGTCATTTGAGTATTTTTACCAAATTACTTGCAAAGTACTATGTTTATCACTATTGCATAAAAAGCAAAACCACTATTTTCATAACTATGAATATGACTAAGTGGTGGGCAATGGAACCATGGATTGTGTTGATATGGTGGAGGTTCCATTGCAAGGGTTTATATCCATCTAGGATTAAACAACAAATGTCGTCCAGTGATTCTTGTGCCGTAATACCCGTGTTAACCATAAGATCTGGAGTGGGACGGAATAGTCAATCGTATTTCCACCTCTTGTACATCAACGGACGCGCTCTACCGTAGACACTTGTAATCCAAGGGGGCAAGCGGTAGGATGGGGAAGCCAAAAGTTCCCCATGGCATTGTCCGTAGACACTTGTCGCCCGAGGAGCAAGCAGTAGGCTGGGGAAACCAAAAGTTCCCCACGGTTATTGTGGTCTATGATGGGTTGCAGCTACCGGCGAAGAAATTTATGGTAAGAGCCCAGAACTGTTGTCGTGGTCGGGGTCCATCCTTAATTGGTATAAGATGACCGGCAAGGACCCAGGGTCGGGGTATGCAACAAAGGGTGGGTGTGCGAGGTAGCGGAGGAATATGATTGGCTATGACCTTACACCGGGCCTCACACCGAAGGAAGTGTGGACGGGAAAGCTGCCCGGTTGGCACCAAGGTTAAGATCTCTTATGGGTAAAGCAACACCCCTCTGCAGAGTGTAATGAATCGTGACCTGTCACTCCCTGTTCCGGGATTTGGAACTCGCGAACGCTGCTGGAAAGGAACTCCATGAAGTTCTAGTAAACCGGTGAAGGCTGACGGACATAGTTCTTCCGAATAAAAGCAACCTCTTGAAGAAATGTTTATCAAAACCTGCATTGGTATTAGACTTTACGGTCCGGTATCGTAGATAGTGCATTAAACACCTCTTTTCTATAATGAACTTGTTGAGTACGCTCGTACTCATACCACTCTTAAAACCCCTGCTTAGATTGTCTGAATCGACTGGAGGAGGACAACGACGACCCTGAAGGAGCCGAAGTCATCGGCTATGAAGAACCAGACCTCTCTGGAGGTGTCGAAGGAGTAGACTACCTCATAGTCTACGGAACCGGGGAGGGTTCCGGAGGAGAGCAAGCTTAGACCTACCGAGTAGTAGTAGCATCCGAGCAGTACGAACTCTTAGTACTTAACTGCTCGAGGGAATAAAATGTATAACTTAGTAAGACTCTTATATTGTAAGTTAAGTCGGGTTCGCCTCGAACCCAGGAGTATTCCTCTTAGTACCCAAGAGGAGCTCCGAGATGATATGTACATGTTGCTTGTAATAATAAATGAATGAGTTATGGACCTGCTATGTTCTGTTGTACTACTCTGAGGGATGTAATATTTGCGGATTGGTACTTCGTGAATGTTATATCAACGACTGGCATACTACAACATGCAGTGGTATGCAGGGTCACCACAAAGATCACGGAGGAGCTCGCGCCGGTGTTGAAGCTCGTGATCCTCCGAAGATGAACCCTAGGATGACATCTGGACAGAAACAGATCAAAACGAAAACACGACGAGAACACAATATACAGACCTCGGGAGATCCGGGGGATTATATAGCAAAAATTTCGTACCGAAAGGAAGTGAACAAGGCGAAACCGGGTCGGAGAGGGGCTCCAGGGCACCCACACCATGCCTAGGCGCGCCTAGGGATGGCCCGTGCCTAGGGGTGGTGTGGTGCCCCTGGGCACCGTCTCCTACCCGTTTTCGTCTCGTAATTTTTCATATTTAGTAAAAACAACAAAAATATAAGCTAGAAAGTTTACGCGAACTTTTTCTTACTAAAACTGTTACCTATTCGAAAACGGACTCTGCAGATTCGTGAATTTTCTCCTTAATAAATTCTTCCGGAGTCACCACTTGAATAATATCAATATCTTCATTATAACAATCTCCAGAAATATAATGTTTGAGTCTTTGCCCATTCACCACTTGGGTAGTGTTATCCTTCAACGAAGCAATTTTATTGCACTAGAACGATACACCTCTTCAATAATAAAAGGTCCTTCCCATTTTGACAGTAATTTTCCTGCAAAAAGCTGAGACGACCTATACAATAGAACTTTATCACCCACATGGAACTCTCTCTTAAGAATTCTCTTATCATGCCACTTTTTAACCTTCTCTTTAAAGAGTCTAGCATTTTCATAAGCTTCATTCCTCCATTCATCTTGAGAACTTAAGTCAAGCAACCTTTTCTTACCGACTAGTTTAAAATCTCTGTTAAGTTCTTTCACTGCCCAATAAGCTTTGTGTTCTAATTCTAAAGGCAAGTGACAAGCTTTTCCATAAACCATTTTGTAAGGAGACATACCCATAGGATTTTTATAAGCAGTTCTATAAGCTCATAAAGCATCATTTAACCTACTAGCCCAATTCTTCCTACATTTATTAACAGTCTTTTGCAAGATAGATTTAATTTCTCTATTTGATAATTCTATTTGCCCACTTGTTTGAGGATGATAGGCTGAAGCAATTCTATGATTAACATCATATCTAGCAAGGGTCTTTCTAAAACCACCATGCCTAAAATGAGAACCTCCATCAGTCATAAGATATCTAGGCACACCAAATCTAGGGAAAATAACATCTTTAAGCATTTTTAACGAGGTCTCACCATCAGCACTCTTTGTAGGTATAGCTTCTACCCATTTACTAACATAATCAACATCAACAAGTATATGAGTATAACCTTCTGAAGGAGGAAAAGTTCCCATAAATTCAAATCCCCAGCAGTCAAATGGTTCAATAACAAGAGAATAACTCATAGGCATTTCATTGCGTCGAGAAATATTACCAACTCTTTGGCATTCATCACAAGATAAAATAAACTTTCTTGCATCTTTAAAAAGAGTAGGCCAATAAAAACCTGATTGTAGAACCTTTTGTGCAGTTCTATCTTCAGCATGATGTCCTCCATAAGCACCATCCACTCCTTCTTTTTGTAAGTGTGGATCATCCCAAAAATAATGCCTCAAATCATAAAAGAATTTCCTTCTTTGTTGAGTTGTAAACGTTGGAGGCGAATACTTGGAAGTAATAAAGTTAGCATAATCAACATACCAAGGACTCTCACACGAAGTTACTTTTATTGCAGCCAATTAGTTCATTTGGAAAACTATCATTAACAGGAATAGGATCATCAGAAATGTTTTCTAATCTAGAAAAATTATCAGCAACAGGATTATCAGCACCCTTCATATGTACAATATGCAGATCAAACTCTTGTATGAGCAACACCCATCTAATAAGCCTAGGCTTAGCATCTTTATTTTCCATAAGGTACCTAATAGCAGCATGATCAATATGAATAGTAACTTTCGAATCAACAATATAAGGTCTAAACTTGTCACAAGCAAAGACTCAGCTAGAAATTCTTTTTCAGTAGTAGCATAATTCTTTTGAGCAGCATCAAGAGTCTTACTACCATAATGAATAACATTCAACTCCTTATCTACTCGCTGTCCAAGAAACAACACCTACTGCAAAATCACTAGCATCACACATAATTTCAAAGGGTAAATTCCAATCAGGTGGTTGAACAATAGGAGCAATGGTTAAAGCCTTCTTTACAGTTTCAAAAGCTTCCTTACAATCATCATCAAAAACAAAAGGTACATCCTTTTGGAGAAGATTAGTACGAGGCTTTGCAATTTTATAGAATCTTTAATGAATCTCCTATAGAAACCAGCATGACCAAGAATACTACGAATACCTTCAACATCCCTAGGACACGGCATTTTCGGAATTGCTTCCACTTCGCCTATGTCGACTTCAATACCTCTTTCAGAAATTTTATGTACAAGAACAATTCCTTCATTTACCATTAAGTGACATTTCTCCCAATTAAGAACACCATTAGTTTCTTCACATCTCTGCAAAACTTTATCAAGATTGTGCAAAACATTATCAAAAGAAGTCCCATACACGGAGAAATCTTCCATGAATACTTCCACAATTTCTTAACAAAAACCATGAAAGATAGCAGACATGCATCTTTGAAATGTAGCAGGAGCATTACACAAACCAAAAGGCATACGTCTATAAGCATAAGTTCCATAAAGACAAATAAAAGTAGTTTTCTCTTGATCTTGCTTTTTAACAGCAATTTGAGCAAACCCAGAATAACCATGAAGGAAACAAAAATGATTTTTCTTAGACAACCTTTATAACGTTTGATCCATAAAAGGTACAGGGTAATGATCTTTCTTAGTAACTTTGTTAACTTTTCTAAAATCAATACACATCCTAAACCAACTACTACTCTTCGAGGAATAAGTTCATTATTCTCATTAGGCACAACAGTAATTTCTCCTTTCTTGGGGACACAATGCACATGACTAACCCATCTACTATCAGCAATAGGATAAATAATATCAACATCAAGGAGTTTCGATACCTTATTTCTTACCACATCCTTCATCTTCGGAATTAAACGGCGTTGATGTTCAACAACTGCCTTTGCATCGGGTTTCAATTAATAGCATGCTGGCATATAGTAGGAGAAATCCCCTTCAAATCATCAAGAGTATATCCCATAGCTCCTCGATGTTTCTTCAATACTCCCAATAATAATCTTTCCTCTTCCTGTCCTGAAAGTTTAGAACTAATAATAACAGGATATATTTTCTTATCATCAATATAAGCATATTTAAGATCATCATGTAAAGGTTTTTTTATCGAAAACAGGATCCTCCTTGGGTGGTAGTGTGGTACCCAAGTCTTCCACAGGTAAGTTATGCTTAAGCATCTCTGGTTGATGAAGAAGAATCTCATCAATCTCATTTCTTTCCTCCATAAAGATCTCACTTTCGTGGTCCTCCATATATTGCTGCAGAATATTCTTAGGAGCCAGAGCAATAGAGGCAAGTTGTTCTACTCTAAAATCTTCATTAGGCAATTTAGTTTCATAAGGAGCTTTAGCAAACTTAGAAAAATTAAAATCATAAGACGCTCCATCAAATTTAGTAAGAATTTTCCCCTTCTTGCAATCTATAATAGCACCACAAGTATTCAACAATGGTCTAATAAAATTATAGGACAAGTCTTACTAGCAGCTGAACCAAGTACTAGAAAATCAACAGGATATTTAATCTTACCACATAAAACTTCTACATCTCAACAATACCAATCGGAGAGATGGTATCTCTATTAGCAAGCCAAATAACCACATCAATTTCTTCAAGTTCACAAGAACCAATTACATGCATAATTTCCCTGTAAAGCTCATAAGAAATAACACTTGAACTTGCACCAATATCATATAAACCATAATATCAATGATCACCTATTCTGACAGAAAGCACAGGAACACTAGTTTTTTTTGGATTTACTCTGATGTGAAACAATAATAAAAGCATCTTCACAGAAAATAATATGTCCATCTTCTACATTTTCAATAACCAGGTCCTTTACTATTGCTACCGCAGGTTCAATAGTTATTTGTTCATCAGGTTCTATAGCTTTCTTTTTTTACTTTTATTAACCACACTAGTTATAATAGAATGTTCCTTTACCTCATCTCAATATAAGGTTCAGGCAAAACACGATCAACAGTACAAACTTCAATATTTCTAGCAGGAACACAACTAACAATATATTTATAAGGTGCATGGTACTTGTTCCAATCCTTTTTGGGAACATCAAGATAAGAGGCAAAAGCCTGAAAACAATTTGCAAGAATTTGAGAATCAAGACCATAAATAGCACTAGTATTACGAAAGTCATCAGTTTGCATAAAATATTTAATGCATTCATAATCATAATTTATACCTGACTTTCTTCCTTTATCATTCTCCCATCCTTCAGTATTTTCCTGAATGCGGTCGAGAAGATCCCATTTAGCTTCTTCTTTCATACGTGTAAATGATCCAGAACAAGAAGCATCCAATAAATCCTTATCATGAAGAGAAAGCCTTGCATAGAACTTATTAATAACAATATTACTAGGGAGCTCATGAATGGGACATTTGAGCATTAGTGACTTCAATCTCCCCCACGCTTGGGCAATACTCTCTCCATCTTGAGGCCAGAAATTATATATTTTATTCTGAACTTTATGAATCTCACTTGGAGGATAGAATTTAGAATAAAAGAGAGGTACAATTTTCTCCCATCCAATAGATTGACCATTCTTCAGCATCTTATACCATTTCGCAACTCTTACCTTAAGTCATAAAGAGAATAACTTACTCTTAACTTGGTCCATTGAGATACCTGCACACTTGAACAACTCGCATAATTCATGTATAAAAAGTAAATAATCACCCGGATTGATAGTTCAATCTCCTAAATAACAGCTATTCATAACACGTTCAATAATTTTCATAGGTATTTTAAAAGGATCCAATTGAGCATGCGGCGGTTCATCTACTACCGTAGAAGTGGTAGTAGTAATCCCAAATAGGGAGTCAAATGGAGACATCTCCATGATGAAATAAAGCAGTAGCAGACAGAAAAAAACATCACTTACAATAAAAGTTTTCTTTACCAATAGCGCTTCACTCCCCGGCAACGGTGCCAGAAAATAGTCTTGATGACCCACAAGTATAGGAGGGTATCATAGTACTTTCAATAAATAAGAGTGTCAAATCCAACGAGGAGCAGAAGGTGTTGACAAGCAATTTCAATCAAGGATTCACTATAAACACTAGGAAACAGGTTTTCAGCGGTATTTGGTATTGCAAATAAATAAAGTACAAGTAAATAAAAGATAGTAATAATAATTGCAGCGAGTGGCCCAATCCTTTCTATAGACAAGGACAAGCCAGTTGTTGTACTTATGATGACTAAACGTTCCTAAGGACACACGAGAATCTCATCAAGTGCTTTCGCTTCACATCGCTAAATAATCTTCATTGGTTTGGGAAGTGTTGTGTGGAACCTATGCTAATGCACTACCCCAAATTGGACTAATGCATACTTGTGATTATACCCCTTGCAAGCATCCACAACTACAAGAAAGTAATTAAGATAAATCTAACCACAGCCTTAAACTTCGAGATCCTACACTCCCCGTGCACCGGTTTCCTAACGGGGGTTTGGGTTTCTGTCGCTCCCGCAACCCCATAATTAGTAGCCAAATACACGATGCATTCCCCTAGGCCCATAAAGGTGAAGTATCATGTAGTCGATGTTCACATGACACCAATAGAAGAATAGCACCACAACTTAAATATCAAACAATTAAATATTACCCAACATAGTTCCACTACTAACTTCATGACTTCTCCCATGTCCTTGATACGTCTCAAATGTATCTATAATTTCTTATGTTCCAAGCTAGTTTTATGACAATACTCACATGTTTTATACACACTTTACATCATTTATACGCATTTTCCGGCACTAACTTATTAACGAGATGCCGAAGCGCCAGTTCCTGTTTTGTGCTGTTTTTAGTTTCAGAAATCCTACACAGGAAATATTCTCGGAATTGGACGAAACGAACGCCCAGGGTCTTATTTTTCCACGGAGCTTCCAGAAGACCGAAGAGGATACGAAGTGGGGCCACGGGGTGCCGACACCACAAGGCCGCGCGGCCAAGGGGGGGCCCACGCCGCCCTATGGTGTGGGCCCCTCGTGAGCCCCCCGACTCTACCCTTCTGCCTACTTATACTCTCCGTCGCGAAAACCCTATTACCGAGAGCCACGAAACGGAAAAAGTTCCAGAGACGCCGCCACCGCCAATCCCATCTCGGGGGATTCAGGAGATCGCCTCCGGCACCCTGCCGGAGAGGGGAATCATCACCCGGAGGACTCTACATCACCATGATCGCCTCCGGACTGATGTGTGAGTAGTTCATCCTTGGACTATGGGTCCATAGCAGTAGCTAGATGGTTGTCTTCTCCTCTTGTGATATCATGTTTAGATCTTGTGAGCTGCTGATACGTCTCCAACGTATCTATAATTTCTTATGTTCCATGCTAGTTTTATGACAATACCTACATGTTTTATTCATACTTTATATCATTTTGATGCATTTTCCGGAACTAACCTATTAACAAGATGCCGAAGTGCCAGTTCCTGTTTTCTGCTGTTTTTGGTTTCAGAAATCTTACACAGGAAATATTCTCAGAATTGGACGAAATTAATGCCCACGATCTTATATTTCACGGAAGGTTCCAGAGCACCGAAGAGGGGCCAGAGGGGGGCCAAGGGGGACCCACACCATAGGGGGGCGCGGGTCCCACCCTGGCCACGCCGCCATGTGGTGAGGGAGCCCTGTTGCCCCTCCGAGGCTGCCCTTCCGCCTATAAAGTCTCTCCGACGCGAAAACCCTAAAAACACAAGCCACGATACGAGAAAAGTTCCAGAGCCGCCGCCATCACGAAACTCCAATTCGGGGGACAGAAGTCTCTGTTCCGGCACCCTGCCGGGACGGGGAATTGCCCCCGGAGTCATCTACATCGACACCACCGCCATCTTCATCGCCGCTGCTATCTCCTATGATGAGGAGGGAGTAGTTCTCCCTCGAGGCTAAGGGCTGTACCGTAGCTATGTGGTTCATCTCTCTCTCATGTGATCTTTATGTGATCATGAGCTTTGTGATCTAGTTGAATATCATCTATGTGCTACTCTAGTGATGTTATTAAAGTATTCTATTCCTCCTTCATGATGTAATGTTGACAGTGTGTGCATCATGTAGTACTTGGCGTAGGTTATGATTGTAATCTCTTGTAGATTATGGAGTTAACTATTACTATGATAGTATTGATGTGATCTATTCCCCCTTTCATAGCTATTGATGACAGTGTGTATGCTATGTTAGTACTCGGTCTATATTGCAATGGTCTATCATGCACTCTAAGGTTACTTAAATATGAACACCGAATGTTGTGGAGCTTGTTAACTCCGGCTTGAGGGAGCTCTTGTAGCCCTACGCAATGAATGGTGTTTGTCATCCAACAAGAGAGTGTAGAGAAAGTAGTATTTGTTTATTCAGTTATGTGATCAATGTTGAGAGTGTCCACTAGTGAAAGTATGATCCCTAGGCCTTGTTTCCAAGCACTGAAACTCCGTTTATTTACTGTTCTGTTGCATGTTTACTCGCTGCCATCTTTATTTCAGATTGCTATTACCACTCATATTCATCCATATCACTTGCATCTCACTATCTTTTCGCCGAACTAGTGCACCTATACATCTGACAAGTGTATTAGGTGTGTTGGGGACACAAGAGACTTCTTGTATCGTAATTGCAGGGTTGCTTGAGAGGGATATCTTTGACCTCTTCCTCCCCGAGTTCGATAAACCTTGGGTGATCCACTTAAGGGAAACTTGTCTGTTGTTCTACAAACCTCTCGCTCTTGGAGGCCCAACACCGTCTACAGGAATAGAAGCGTGCGTAGACATCGCCTGCCTATCATGATCAAGATCGTCTATTTGTAATGCTACATGTTGTGTTTGTTGGGATCCGATGAATATGGAATACTATGTCAAGTTGATTATTGATCTATCATATATGTGTTGTTTATGATCTTGCATGCTCTCCGTTGCTAGTAGAGGCTCTGGCCAAGTTGATACTTGTGACTCCAAGAGGGAGTATTTATGCTCGATAGTGGGTTCATGCCTCCATTGAATCCGGGACAGAGACGAAAAGTTCTAAGGTTGTGGATGTGTTGTTGCCACTAGGGATAAAACATCGATGCTTTGTCTAAGGATATTTGTGTTGATTACATTACGCACCATACTTAATGCAATTGTCTTTTGTTTGCAACTTAATACTGGAAGGGGTGCGGATGCTAACCCAAAGGTGGACTTTTTAGGCATAGATGCATGATGGATAGCGGTCTATGTACTTTGTCGTAATGCCCTAAGTAAATCTCATAGTAGTCATCATGATATGTATGTGCATTGTTATGCCCTCTCTATTTGTCAATTGCCCAACTGTAATTTGTTCACCCAACATGCTATTTCTTATTGGAGAGACACCACTAGTGAACTGTGGACCCAGGTCCATTCTTTTACATCTGAAATACAATCAACTGCAATCTCTGTTCTCTGTTGTTCTTCACAAGCAAACATCATTTTCCACACCATACGTTTAATCCTTTGTTTACAGCAAGCCGGTGATATTGACAACCTCACTGTTAAGTTGGGGCAAAGTATTTTGATTGTGTTGTGCAGGTTCCACGTTGGCGCCGGAATCCCTGGTGTTGCGCCGCACTACACTCCTTCACCAACAACCTTCACGTGGCCTTCATCTCCTACTGGTTCGATAAACCTTGGTTTCTTACTGAGGGAAACTTGCTGCTGTACGCATCACACCTTCCACTTGGGGTTCCCAATGGGCGTGTGCTTTACGCGTCAACAAGCTAAATTTCTGGCGCCGTTGCCGGGGAGATCAAGACACGCTGCAAGGGGAGTCTCCCACATCCAATCTCTTTACTTTTTTATTTCTTTCTTTACTTTACTTTATTTACTGCTTTGTTTGCTTTCTCTATATCAAAAATACAAAAAAATTAGTTACTTGCTTTATTTTATTTATTGTCTTGTTTGCGTTCTTTATATCAAAAACACAAAAAAATTAGTTACTTGCATTTACTTTATTTAGTTTGCTTTACTTATTTTTATTACTGCTAAAATGGGTACTCCTGAGAATACTAAGTTGTGTGACTTCACTAGCACAAATAATAATGATTTCCTATGCACGCCTATTGCTCCACACTCGCTACGCAGCAGAATTTTATGAAATTAAACCTGCTTTACTAAATCTTGTTATGAGAGAGCAATTTTCTGGTGTTAGTTCTGATGATGCTGCTGCCCATCTTAATAATTTTGTTGAACTTTGTGAAATGCAAAAGTATAAGGATGTAGATGGTGACATTATGTTGACTGTCAAAACCCACCGGCGGGCAGCGACGATCAACATGGTAGAGCCGGGAACAACCTAGAGTTGCGGCCGGCTGAGGTCCCTCCGAGCGACGGCCCGCAAAGCCTTCTGGTCACACGTCCGATGCTGATTGCAAGGGCGTGCCACCTGACCTATACCTGGTCAGGAAGGTGATGGAGAGGCCTCGCTTAGTTTCCTGCATGGCATACACGTAAACATTAAATACGAGCCTCGATCGGCTCTCAGGTTATCTCGTGAATCGGCTCAAGGAGCCGATCCACCCATGATTCGTACGGGGTGCACGAATATATGGTGGTCCTGCTTGATCAAGATAAAGCTAATGAGATCTACGACGATTTAGGGTTTTCACCGCATAATCGGATCATCCTACTCCAGGTTGGGCCTCGCGGCCACGCACGGTGATCGTAAGCCGATCCTAAACAAGGCCTAAAAACCAACATGAAGTTGATCCCCGGAACATCCTGTTTAGGACTAGTGAACGACACCCTACGTGCCGCTGGATCCTCCCCCCCTTTGTAAGGCCTAACTATTGCAGATATTAAACTAATCCTTGTAGAACAAGGAGCAATCGTAACGGATCAGATCTACTAAATAATGATCAAGCGGGTGTCGCCCCACACCTAAGATAGGTGTGAGGGCGGCTAGACATGCAAGGGTTGCACTACGATAGCATGTTACGCGAAGAACTATGCTAACCCTAACACATCTATGATAACTATGTTGCTCGCCATCAACAAGGCTTCAGTACGAGCAACGCATGAACAACGTGGAGCTTGTGCTGCCTAGATCGCAAGATGCGATCTAGGCAGCATGTCGCTTACCGGTAGAAACCCTCGAGACGAAGGAGTTGGCGATGCGCCGAGATTGATTTGTTTGGTTGAACGTGTGTTGTTGTTTATTCCATAAACCCTAGATACATATTTATAGTCCAAGGGACTTTCTAACTTTAGACGTGCACCTAACCGTGCACGGGCAAAACTCTAACTAATCGACACGTAACCTAATATATTACAGATACAAGGGCAAACTAGCCCAAACTCAGCATAACAGGCCGATTCACGTAATTCTTCCATGTATATTTCTTTAAGTCCATCTTGATCGCGGCCCACCTCTGACTCGGTCAAATTCTGGTGATAACACATGCCCCCCTGGTTTTGGAATTGGTAATTCCAAAATCACTCTGCTTTCCTTCGTCGGGTCATGTCGTGGCAGAGAACCGTTGCAGTACCCTTCATCATGATGCCTTGCCTTCTCAACTTCTCCGCGTGACCTGGCAGTTTTTTTTTTCTTTAGGCACCACTTCCTCGGAAACTGCTGTGGCATTGAATTTCCACTATATCCCCTTTTATTCAACCGTTCTAAACAGTTCGCTCCTCCTTCGTCCTCCTCGCATTAGCACCCAAAAACCCTCCTGTGCCACCATGTCTTCTTCCTCCTCCTCCTCCTCCGAGCTTTCCTATGGGTCTTCCTCCTCCCGCGAGACGCCGCCGGACATCCGCGCCCCAGAAGAATGGGACCTGGAAGACCACGCCTCCTCCATCTGGTCCGAAGACGACCAGTCCCTGACCAGCGGGGATGAAGATCTTCAGTTCCTTGCCGTCGGGGAACTCGGAGTCGGAAAGCGAGGACGACCAGTTCCCCTGGGACGGCTGCCCCACCTCTGAAGAAGAGGAAGAGGAAGACGACGACGACGACGACGACTCCCTCGAGGGCTACCCACCGGCGAAACGCCTCCGCATGTGGTGGGACGACGACAGCAGCGACGATGAAGACGGGGATGAAGCTCCCGTAGAGGGCTATGGGAGTAGCGACGAGGAGCCCATCGGCAGCAGTGCCGATGAAAGTTCCGAGGATGACGACGAGGGAAGCGATGGCCCGTAGATTAGGATCTACTAGTGTAGGCCTAGCAGTAGTAGATTGGTCAATAGACCGTTCTTTTGTTCTTCCTTCTTTGAGCAATCGGCTCTTTCTTTGTAAGAAATCCCGTTTATGAATGAAGAAGTTTCCCCAATTCGACTTTGCCGATCTCTTTTAACCGATTCTCAATGAGCCGATGGCAACGCATCGGTCTCTCATAATCCGCCCTTCCTTTCTTTGACAACGGGGTGACTGCACTCTTGGTCAAAACTCAAAAAGCCAATGTCAGCGCATCAAGCCTTCATGAACTATCCTTCGTCCTTTCGAACAATGAATTCGAGTTCCGCCGGATCACCACCCTTGACGAAAATCGCGGCGCAGGACCAGCCGATGGCCACCAATCGGCTTTCAAAAACAGAGCATCCACCAGGCCAGCTGCCCCCCGAGTCTCAGTCGAGGCGAGAACGGTAATGGATCAGCCAAATGTGCCGCCTATGCAGAGTCAGCCGATTTCAACAAAATCGGCTCCCCAAAGCAGAGAACCTTCAGGGCGAGCTGCCCCCCGAGCTTCTTCAGTCCACTTCTCGCGCCTTGCAGGTCAGATCGGCTCCTTTCCTTTGGTGGATCTGATGCAACCCATCCTTAACCTGATCTGCACATCCATGCTGCTCTTGGTATTGGTCAGGGTCATGATCCCTCAAACCTGCCCCAGCTGATACTGCAAACTCGAATACTCGCAAAAAGAATCCAGAGGTTCTTGAAGAGAAGATCTGAGTCATCAAACCACTCCATTGAGGGGCTCTTCCATTAGAATCTCTCTTCGTGGCTCACTTCCTGCTCCATTGACCCTCTGCTTATAACAGTTGTACCTCTAGAGTCGATGGTCATGCATCAGCTTTCTACCCTTAAGTCGATGTCTGCTGCATCGGCTGTACTTAAAAATTTTCGAATTTTTTACAGCCGATTCATGTATGTATCGGCCCCCATACTTCAATACCCATCATCAAAGAATATCTTGGGCTGCTGGGCGTTTGAAAGATACTCCTTCTTCATATCCTCGTGTTTTATCCACCTAGGTGCCCCCCCCGAGCCGATTCTGTCAAAAGATTTGATGGTATCGGCTCTTTAGGTATTCCCCGCTGGATCAAACGTTGAACCCAGGCAGAATGGATGGTGAGGATAATTTTGGCCGATTGCTGGAATCGGCCTCCACGTTGCTTGCTCGATGAAGGTTTTGTAATGTTCCTCCATAAATTTTTTGGGGCCGATCACAAGGATCAGCCTCGCCACGTTTGCTCGTCGGTTTGTCTTGCTACTCGGTCAGGCTGGTGGATAAAACCAGCCCAACCTCTGACTTGATGCGCCTGCTGTCGTCCACCTTGAGTGCATCGTAGAATCGTGGGGCACTAAGCTCCGTCGGAAGGACGAGCACCATGTTTGTACCAGCCGATCTTTCATCATCGGCTTTCCTTTGTTTGGGGCGCCATTCCATTTTCCGTGGACGACCCTCTTCATCCAGGGTTCGCTGAACTTTCGCAGCCAGATCAGGTCGTGCCTTCCTTAGCGTATGCAAGTATAACCTTTCGGCTTCTTCCAAGCCGCGCAATCGCTGAACCCTGCGCTTTTGTGAACGGCTGAGTCCGTCAGGGCACCACCTTGGCCGGTGGTACCTGTCTTCTTCTTCTTCTTGTCCCTCGTCTTCGGAATCCTCGAGATCTGCCCACCGAGGGGACTCAGCACGTTTGCTTTGTGGCGGGAGAGGCCCTAAGCGCTTGAACACAGACACGTTGGCTGCCTCCTTCTTCTTCTGGTTGCACTCTGGGCAGTTGCCGATTGTGGGCAATCGGCTCATTCCTGAATCCCAGCAGTGTCTAAAGAAGGGGCAGTCCCAGTGCCTGTCGTTGTCATCTTGCTCCCTTGATTTTTCCGTGGCACGGCGCTCGTGCTCCTCCTCATCGCGATCATGCCGACGATGTCTTCTGGCTTCTCTAGCCAGACGATCTCTCTCATCATCATCGCTGGATCGTCGGCGTTGGTCATACTGACTCACATACTTGTTGAGGAGGTGATCAGAGAGGGGTCGCTGATATCTTATGTTCTTCACCTCTCCCTCTGTGACGTAGCGCTTGCCATCATGATGGAGCCGATCGCGTGGAGCGGCCTCCTCTGTGTCCTTGCTACGAGAGCAGCTGCCCTCGTCTCCATCTTTGCCAGAGTGGTTCCCAGGTCCTACCATGTTGATGCTGAACGAGGATCCTGGCTGGCAACCTTCAGGGTAAGTGCAGTCTACCATGTTAACGGCGGGAAAGGGCTGGGTGTCGACCTTCATGGCGTACTGGTTGAAAATTAGACGCCCTTTTTCTATCGCCGCTTGGATGTGCTGACGCCATACCCTGCAGTCGTTGGTGGCATGGGAGAGCGAGTTGTGCCATTTGCAGTATGGCTTTCCGTTCAGCTCTTGCACCGTGGGGAATTTGAGACCTTCCGGTATCTTCAACTGCTTTTCCTTGAGTAGGAGGTCGAAGATTTGCTCAGTCTTGGTCACGTCAAAATCAAATCCCCTGGGCGGGCCTGGTGGCTTTACCCATTTGCAGGATACGGGGGTTCCTCCCCGAGTCCATTCAGCCACTGCTACCTCTTGGTCTCCCGCAGGAACTTCGTCTTCCTCTGCATCGACCAGGACTACTGCACGCTTGAACTTGTCTTGGTACAGGTCCGGGTGGCGCTGTTCATATGCCGATAGTTTCTGAACCATGTGCGCCAGCGAGGGATAATCTCGCTTGGGAGGCCATGTCCTTGAGCTGTGTTGCCAGGCCTGCTACGCCAACTCGATCGCTTCTTTTTCAGTTATACGAACCGAATGACATCGGTTCCTAAGATTCCCGAAGCGCTGGATGTATTCCGTCACGGTTTCTCCGCGCTTCGACGTAGTTGTGCTAGATCGGCAATGCCGGACTCGGAAGCCTCCGAATGGTACCGCATATGGAACTGCTCTTCCAAGCTGCTTCCAAGTCCGGATGGAGTCTGGTGGCAACGAGGTGTACCATCCGAAAGCCGATCCCGTGAGGGACTGTGAAAAGAGCCTCACGCGTAGTTGATCCGACACTGAAGCCAGTCCTAGCTGTGCCAAATATCGGCCGACGTGCTCGATGGAGCTGGAACCATCTGATCCACTGAATTTGGAGAAATCAGGGAGCCGATATTTAGGTGGCAGCGGGATCATCTCGTAGTCGTCGGGGTACGGCTTGGAATAGCCGATTGCCCTCCTTTTCGGCACCATGCCGAACTGGTCTCTCAGTATGGTACTGATCTGATCCGCGTGTCTGGCTGCAGGAGTTGAACTCTGAAGATTCGCCGGAGTGGCGTACTTAGCCAGCCATGTTTGCTTTTCCAGCTCTGACCCAACTGCAGGAGCTGAGCTCTGGAGGTTCGTCGGGGTGGCGTACTTAGTTAGCCACGTCTGCTTCTCAAGCTCTGTCGCTGACGTTCCTCCTGTTTTCTCCCAGAAGTCCCTAATGTTGTGGCCTGGTTTGTGAGTGCCCAGTTGCCACAATCGGGCACATACGTGCACGTGTACCCGTGAGGGATCTCCTTAGGCGCCTCAGGCAAGAACTGGTAGTCACTAGGGTCACCACCAATCTTGTAAACGACGAATGCCGGTGTAGCCGGCACTTCTGGTGCTGCCAACGCATATGGCAGCGGTGGACGGGACTGGAGTGGCAACTCTCCACCTTGATGCGTCCCGAGAGCTGGTCCTGACGGCGAGTACTGGTGCCTCATGATCTCCTGGATCACGCGAAGAGCGACACGCTCCAACGTGTTGACCAGGTTCTCAGAGTGACGGTGTAGCGAGTGAGCCACCAAGTAGTTGATCTCCTGCCGCGAGGACCTGGTGCGTTCCTCCGACGGGGCAGAGAGGTCTATCCCATCGAGTGCACCTTGTGGTGAGAACCCCTTCCATCTGACGCCATGGGAACGGGTTCTGTGAAAAGAGCCGATGAGGTCGGCTTCGAGGATGACTTTGATCTCGTCATACTTTTTCTTGAGCTCATCCGTCAGATCCTCGTACGTGACTGGCGTGCCGTCCGCCATCTCAGATGTAGATGGCGATGTGGTTGATGTAGACGATTGTCCCACCGGGCGTGCCAGAATGTGTTGACTGTCAAAACCCACCGGCGGGCAGCGACGATCAACACGGTAGAGCCGGGAACAACCTAGAGCTGCGGCTGGCTGAGGTCCCTCCGAGCGACGGCCCGCAAAGCCTTCTGGTCACACGTCCGATGCTGATTGCAAGGGCGTGCCACCCGACCTATACCTGGTCGGGAAGGTGATGGAGATGCCTCGCTTAGTTTCCTGCATGGCATACATGTAAACATTAAATACGAGCCTCGATCGGCTCTCAGGTTATCCTGTGAATCGGCTCAAGGAGCCGATCCACCCATGATTCGTTCGGGGTGCACGAATATATGGTGGTCCTGCTTGATCAAGATAAAGCTAATGAGATCTACGACGATTTAGGGTTTTCACCGCATAATCGGATCATCCTACTCCAGGTTGGGCCTCGCGGCCACGCACGGTGATCGTAAGCCGATCCTAAACAAGGCCTAAAAACCAACATGAAGTTGATCCCCGGAACATCCTGTTTAGGACTAGTGAACGACACCCTACGTGCCGCTGGATCCTCCCCCCCTTTGTAAGGCCTAACTATTGCAGATATTAAACTAATCCTTGTAGAACAAGGAGCAATCGTAACGGATCAGATCTACTAAATAATGATCAAGCGGAGTGCCGCCCCCGCACCTAAGATAGGTGTGAGGGCGGCTAGACATGCAAGGGTTGCACTACGATAGCATGTTACGCGAAGAACTATGCTAACCCTAACACATCTATGATAACTACGTTGCTCGCCATCAACAAGGCTTCGAGTACGAGCAACGCATGAACAACGTGGAGCTTGTGCTGCCTAGATCGCAAGATGCGATCTAGGCAGCATGTCGCTACCGGTAGAAACCCTCGAGACGAAGGAGTTGGCGATGCGCCGAGATTGATTTGTTTGGTTGAACGTGTGTTGTTGTTTATTCCATAAACCCTAGATACATATTTATAGTCCAAGGGACTTTCTAACTTTAGACGTGCACCTAATCGTGCACGGGCAAAACTCTAACTAATCGACACGTAACCTAATATATTACAGATACAAGGGCAAACTAGCCCAAACTCAGCATAACAGGCCGATTCACGTAATTCTTCCATGTATATTTCTTTAAGTCCATCCTGATCGCGGCCCACCTCTGACTCGGTCAAATTCTGGTGATAACACATTATAAAATTGAAATTGTTTCCTTTCTCCCTAAGAGGAAGAGCTAAAGATTGGTTGCTATCTTTGCCTAAGAATAGTATTGATTCATGGACTAAATGTAAAGATGCTTTCATTGGTAGATATTATCCTCCTGCTAGAATTATATCTTTGAGAAGTAGCATAATGAATTTTAAGCAATTGGATAATGAACATGTTGCTAAAGCATGGGAAAGAATGAAATCTTTGGTAAAGAATTGCCCTACCCATGGACTAACTACTTGGATGATCATCCAAACCTTCTATGCAGGATTAAATTTTTCTTCACGGAACCTATTGGATTCAGCTGCTGGAGGTACTTTTATGTCCATTACTTTGGGGGCGGAAACAAAGCTTCTTGATGATACGATGATCAACTACTCTGAATGGCATACTGAAAGGACTCCTCAAGGTAAGAAGGTAAATTCTGTTGAAGAAACCTCTTCTTTGAGTGATAAGATTGATGTTATTATGTCTATGCTTGTTAATGGTAGATCGAATGTTGATCCTAATAATGTTCCTTTAGCTGCATTGGTTGCCCAAGAAGAACATGTTGATGTGAACTTCATTAAAAATAATAATTTCAACAACAATGCTTATAAGAATAATTCTGGTAACAACTATAGGCCATATCCTTTTAATAACGGTAATGGTTATGGTAATTCTTACAAAAAAATAGTAGGAGTGTACCCTCTGGTCTTGAAGTCATGCTTAAAGAATTCATTAGTACACAAACTACTTTTAACAAATCTGTTGAGGAAAAGCTTGGTAAAATTGATATTCTTGATTCTAAAGTTGATAGTCTTGCTGCTGATGTTGATTTTTTAAAATTGAAAGTTATGCCTAATGAAGATAAAGATATTAAGTCATTTGCTACAGCAAACGCCAAACAAGTTCGAATTAATGAAAATATTAGATTGATGGCTGAATTGCATGCTAGGTGGGAAAGAGAAGAAAAACTAGCTAAAGAGGATAATGTAGCTAAAGTTTGGACAATTACTGACACGTCCAAAACGTATCTACTTTCCCGAACACTTTTGCTATTGTTTTGCCTCTAATTTGTGTATTTTGGATACAACTAACACGGACTAACGCTATTTTCAGCAGAATTTCCCTGGTGTCTTGTTTTTGTGCAGAAACTCAACTTTCAGGAAAATCCCCGGGATTAATTCCAATGGGCCTATTTTCACCGAAGATTAACGGAGCCAGAAGGGCAGGCCAGGGGAGGCTCAGGGCCTCCACACCATAGGCCGGCGCGGCCTGGGAGGGGGGCGCGCCGCCTTATGGTGAGGGCGCCTCGGCCAGCCTCCGACGCCCCCCTCTGGACTACTTAAGGGCTTCGACCTAAAAACGCACGGGGGGTTAGACGAAATTGCCAGAAGACATCCAGAACACCGCCACCATTGCGAAACTCCGTCTCGGGACCAGAAACTCCGTTCTGGCACTCCGCTGGGACAGGGAATTGGAGGAGATCATCGCCATCATCACCACCGACGCCTCTCCATCGACCATATCCATGCTTCCCCCATTCATGTGTGAGTAATTCCCCCGCTGTAGGCTGAAGGGGATGGTAGGGATTGGATGAGATTGGTCATGTAATAGCATAAGATTGTTAGGGCATAGTGCCTAGTATCCGTAATTGGTACTTTTATGATATTGTTGCAACTTGTTATGCTTAATGCTTGTCACTAGGGCCCGAGTGCCATGATCTCAGATCTGAACATGTTATTGTTTCATGATGATATTCATTGTTTTATGATCTTACCTGCAAGTTGTATACACATATTGCTGTCCGGAACCCGAGGCCCCAAAGTGATAGAAATTGGGACAACCGGAGGGGAAGGCGGTGATATGAGGATCACATGTGTCCACGGAGTGTTAATGCTTTACTCCGGTGCTCTATTAAAAGGAGTACCTTAATTTCCAGTAGATTCCCTAGAGGCCCGGCTGCCACCGGCTGGTAGGACAAAAGATGTTGTGCAAGTTTCTCATTGCGAGCACGTACGACTATATATGGAACACATGCCTATGGTTATTTAGTACTTGGATACCGGTTTATTATTATCTGCAAATGCCCTACCTTGATTGTTACCTGAGTTCTCTCATCCATGCAGCGCCCGTTCATCCATCCCTGTGCCTACAGTATTTTAATCCTGCTGTTTACTATAATCACTACTGCTGTCTTTGTTACTCTGCTGCTGATATTTCACTACTGCTACTGCTATAAAACTGTTGCTACTGATAAACTCTTCCGAGCAAGTCCGTTTCCAGGTGCAGCTGAATTGACAACTCCGCTGTTAAGGCTTACAAATATTCTTTGGCTCCCCTTGTGTCGAATCAATAAATTGGGTTTTACTTCCCTCGAAGACTGTTGCGATCCCCTATACTTGTGGGTCATCAAGACTATTTTCTGGCGCCGTTGCCGGGGAGCATAGCTTTATTTGCAAGTTCACTTGGATTGATATTGTTCGCTGCAAATTCTCCATCATGGGTAAACCTCGCGATACTAAAGTCGCCATATTACCATCCACTACAAGAAAAGGTACAACTCTGAGTACCTCTGCTGCTCTTGATTCACCATCTGTGATAAGTAAACTTGTTTCACCACCACAAGCTTCACATGCTGGTACTTCTGCTGAATCTGAAAATTCCTCTTATAATTTTGATGATGCTTCTGCTGTGCTTGATAATGATGGTTCATTAGGATCTTTTCTAGATGCTACAATTGCTAGGTCTAGACAAATTGAAAATACTGAAATTCCTAATGAAAATACTGCTACACCTGTTCATTCACCTGAATCTGTTGAACACTCTAGTGATGATCTTGATGAAGATTATGTGGAACTTGATGATGATTTTATTGATAAATGCAATGCTACTACTGATGCAAGTAATATTAAAAAGCTTCTTGCACAACGTGCTGTTAGATATAAACTGTCTCCTGGTCCTAAATTTGCCACATCTCCTATAAACATTAAGGATAAGGATTATGATTTTTCTCTTGATTTATCTCATATATCTATTGTTGAGAAAACACCTTTTTGTGGTACTGAAAAAGAAAGTGATGTAGAACACATGAACGAGCTCTCCATTTTGAGTAGCTTGTTTTCTGATGATATTAAGAAGCGTACTTATTTTGTTGCTAAAATTTTTCCTTTCTCATTAAAGGATGATGCTAAAACTTGGTATAATAGTTTGCCTCCTGATTCCATTGATAGTCCAAAAGGTTTGCTTGATGTTTTCTTTCGGAAATACTTTCCTGCTAGTGCTCAACATATTGCTTTGCAGAAAATTTATAGCTTTGACCAGGAAGATGGAGAGAAATTGCCTGAAGCTTGGGCAAGGTTTTGCTCTCCTATCAGAGCTCGGCCTGGACATGATCTGGAAAAGCATGATTTACTTGATATATTTTATTGTGGACTAACCATTGAGTCTAGGGCATACTTGGATAGTTGTGCTGGATGTGTTTTCAGGAAAAGAACTCCAGACGAAACTGAAGAATTATTGGCTAGAATAGGCCGAAATCATGATGATTGGACTACACCTAAACCAACCCCGACACCAATATTGAAGAAGAGGGGTTTGATTAAATTAAATGATGAAGATATGAGGGAAGCCAAGAAATCTCTTAAAGAGAAGGGTATTAAATCCAAAGATGTGAAGAATTTACCCCCCATAGAAGATTTATGTAAGATAACTCCCCTTCATCCATGATTGAGGTACATTCTCTTCAACGCTTTAGTAGGGAAGATATTCCGTACTCAAAACCTCCTGCTCAATGTTTAGATGAGTTTGATAATTATATTGTTAAGCAAGATAATTTTAATATGAGAGTAGAGAATCATTTAATGGAAAATTCTCAAGCTATTAGTAAGTTGCATGATATTGTGGAGAGAACCTCCAATGATGTTAAGATGCTTGTTAAACATTTTCATATGGTTCAAACTCAAATTGATCAACTCACTAAAGTGCAAAATGACTTGTTAAAAAATAATTCTAAAGAAAAACATGCTTATGAAGTAACAACTAGAGGTGGTGTTTCCACTCAGGATCCTCTATATCCCGAGGGGCATCCCAAAAGAGTTGAACAAGATTCTCAACGAACTGAAACTAATGCTCCTTCTAAGAAAAAGAAGAAGAAACATAAAACTGTTGTAGAATCCTCTGAGCCTGTTAATGATCCTAATAGTATTTCTATTTCTGATGCTGAAACTGAAAGTGGTAATGAACATGATAAAGATAATGATAAGAATGATGCTTCTGATAATGAAGAGGATGAAGATGAACCTGAAAAGCATGCTAAAAATAAAAGTATACTAAAGAAGATTTTATTGCTAAGAAACATGGTAATGAAAGAGAACCTTGGGTTCAAAAGCAAATGCCTTTTCCTGCTAAGAAACTAAAATCAAAGGAAGAAGAACACTATAATAAATTTTGTGATTGGATGAAACCTTTGTTCCTGCAAATCCCTTTGACTCGATGCTATTAAATTGCCTCCTTATTCAAAGTATATGAAGGATATTGTCACTAACAAAAGGAAAATTCCTAATGAGGAGATTTCCACTATGCTTGCTAATTACTCTTTCAATGGCAAGGTTCCAAAGAAGTTCGAGACCCAGGTATACCGACTATTCCTTGTTCCATCAAGAATAATTATGTTAGAACTACTCTATGTGATTTGGGAGCAGGTGTTAGTGTTATGCCTTTTTCTCTTTATAAGAGACTTTATTTAGATAAGTTGATACCAACAGATATATCTTTGCAAATGGCTGATAAATCTACTGCTATTCCTGTTGGTATATGTGAGGATGTTCCTGTTCAAGTTACTACTAATTGCTTAATATTAACTGATTTTATTGTGTTGGAAATGCTCGAAGATGATAATATGTCTATTATTCTTGGGAGACCTTTTCTTAACACCGCAGGGGCTGTTATTGATTGCAATAAAGGAAAAGTTACTTTCAGTGTTGATGACAAGGAGCATACTTGTTTATTTTCCCAAGAGGATTGATAAAGTATGTGGAGTTAATACAATTTCTAATTTGAGAACCATCAAAGTGGGAACTATTGATTGTCCTATATATGAGCCTAAGCAAGGTTATCAAAGTATTATGATTGGATCCATATCAATTCAATACAAGGTAACATGATTGATTTGAGGTTTATTTCTTTTTATGTCATGTAAGATTTATTTGGTGGCAAGACTTGATCAACCTTGTTAACAAGTACATTTTATATGCATAGAGGAGCTAAACAACATTTCTTTCTTCCTTCACTTGTTTTACTTGCTGCGGCACTACTTGTTTTGCAAGATGCTTTAGTTGTTTAGAGGTTTGAAAATCTTTTTCTGCCCTGTAATAATAATCTTAACACCCAAAAATGTGCATTTTTCAAAGTTTTAAAAAATTTACAAAAATTATACCGTTGGTCTTATTTTTCGAAGAGCAACCTAGGAGTGCCTGGGGCTGACCAGTGGGGCACCCCAGGGCTGCCCCCCATAGGCCGGCGCGGCCAAGGAGGAGGGCGCGCCACCCTGGTGTGTGGGCCCCTCCTTGCCCCACTAAGTCGTCTCTTCCTCCCATTCTACTCTCTCTCCCGAAAAAACTCGTACTCACTTTCTCTCACTCGCGTTTCTGCTCAAGAGCTCAAGATATCTCGATCTCTTTGCTCAGCCCAGATTTCTGTCTGAAATTTGGCACATTTGCTCTCCGGTATGTGACTCCTCCGATTATCCAAATAGAATTTTGTTTGGTTGAGTATATCTTGAATATTTTGCTGCTGTAGGTAACATGTTAAGTGAGCTTGCATGCTTGTTATAAGTTGTAAAAATTAGTTTTGATGCATGTTTAGTACTCTACCAAGTTCCTATAGTAGTTTCCCTCAATTATATGTCTCGAAATCAACTTTTATAATGTTCGTTGAAAAATTTCAGAAAAGGAAGATGCATAACCAAACTTTTGGAGAAGTGTTCGAAAGAGAGACGACAAGCACGGGGAGGCCCTCAAGGGCAGCCACTCGCATTAGACGATCCTATAATGAGGATGTCATTGCACCGAGCTTCGAAGTTGAAGAGGATAATGGAGTTCCTAATGCTTCATCCTTTCCATGCTATGACTTTTTGCGTAATGCAGGGCTGCTTGATGATTTCTTGTTCCTCATCAATAATGTGGGCTTATCTACCTACATGGAAGATGAGAGGAGTCAATACTACATGCTAACTAAAATCTTTGTTGAAAGCTTTAAGTTCAACAACACACACTTCAAACCATCAGTTGCATTTAAGATTTATGATAAGCCTATTACTATGAGGTTGAAGGATTTTTGTGCTGCATTGGATATTAACCCTGTAGGTACAGCGAAGAAGATCGAGAACAGCCCCAAGGCTTTGACGGAGCTCTATCGAGAAGTTACCAATGATGATAGCCGCACCATTCAGCGCGACAAGATAAGAAACATTCAGCTCCCTGCTATTAGATATTTCGCTTACTATCTTGCTACTAGTATTCTTGGTAGGGAGAACTCTAGCAACATTTCTAGTTATCATCTTGCTTTTCTAGTTGCTGCACTCACTAGGAAAACACCTTATCATCTTGGTGCTCTTGTTGCTCATCGTTTATCCAATAAGGGGCCTATTTTTGGAGGAATTGTTGCCTCACGTATTATGGCCTATCTAGATCTTTCTCTTGATCCTACTGATGAGAAATTAGCTCCTATAAGGCTTGATATTGCTGCTATGAAGAGTCACCAATTTGTCACAACTGACTCTAGTTTAGAAAATATTGTTTATAAAATGTTGTTTATTGACGGGGATGAGAGGGAGATCCCTTTGCCGCAGGTCGATTTGTTCAGTGTTCACAGGAAACCGTGGTCGCGCTCTAAGGAGAAGGTGGATGAGCAGCTGAGGATACATGGTTTCCACCAGCAGCATGACTCCGAGGACGCCGAGCCCTCCCACGGGTACACCGTCACGTATCCTGGTGCGTCTTCCAGCACATACCCAGAACAGGATCCTTCTTCGTCATACTACGGAGGTGCCACTTCATGGGCACCATGGGATTGATCTCCACTTAGGCCAAAAGCCTAAGCTTGGGGGAGGTATACCGGCATCACTCATTCATTGCATATTACAATTGCTGGATACTTGTACATACTTGTTTAGCTTCTTAAGGTGGTTTCTAATAAGAGGAAGATGATATTTGGGGAAGTGCTGTTTGAAAAAAGATTCTGGGCTGATACCAAAAAATTTCCCAAAAACAGCCATAACGTTATTTTATGAAGCCAATTTTTGTTCATGTTCCCCAGGTTATTATCTAACTTTCATTAGATGAGCACTTTTCTAGTTGAGCAGCGGAAGATTTTCGTAAAAATAGATTACTGTACTGCTGTCAAGTTTGACGAATTTCTGCTACTTTGTGTTTATGTGACTCTTTTAGTTTTCATTTTCTTGTTTTTGCTTTGTTTCTTTCCTAAAACACAAAAAGACCAAAAATATTTCTGTTGTTTCTCTTCACCATTTGTTTATTTCGGTTTCTTGCTCTTATTTTGCTTTATTTGCTATCGTTGGTTTGCTATAAGAAAATCCAAAAAGATTTGCTTGTTTCCTTTTGCTCTTGTCTCCAATTCGAAAACACCAAAAATATTTGTTGTTCTTCTTTGGTTTTGTAAAGTTCATTATGGAGTTCAGTGGTCTCCGGTGGCTGGAGCTTGGTTTTCATTCCATATTATTCAAGCTACACAAGTGAAAGGCAATAATGACGATCTATGACAAATCGACTGTGGTGAGAGGCTGGTATGAACTCTATTTGTTTTCATTTTTGTACATATACTCATCCATGTGAGCATGCTTAGTTGGTTCATGTGAGGTATATGTCATTTAATGAAGTCTAGTAGTTCATGATCTCTCATGTTTAGCTCCAATTTATTAATATGAGTAGCATGCCATAAATATTTGCTTGCATTGTTTTATTCATAGATAGGTATGACATTGTGGTATCCTCCTCTGAGTAATTCATTTGAATCGACTTGGCACATGTTCATGCATGCATATGACTAAACAAAAAGTCAATTAAGCCTTGATGATTTACTTTGCTTCGAGTTCTTGTATCACTTTTATGCCTCCGTTAATTTTATTTTGTCGCAAGCATGATTATGACAGGTTATTGCTCTCTTGATTGTCGCTTCCCAGTCTATTGCTAGCCTTCACTTGTACTGAGCGGGAATGCTACTCGTGCTTCCAAACCCCTGAAAATCAAGTTATTCCAAAGTGTCCACCATAAATACCTATGCATGGCATTTCAAACCATTCCAAGTAAATTCTCATGTGCTACCTTTAAACCTTCAAAGTACTCCTCAATTTGTGTCAATGTTTTATAGCTCATGAGGAAGTATGTGGTGTTTTATCTTTCAACCTTGTCATTTACTCCTGACAGACTTTCACCAATGGACTAGTGGCTCATCCGCTTATCCAATAATTTTGCAAAAAGAGCTGGCAACGGGGTTCCCAGCCCCAATTAATTAACCTTCACTAATAATTCTCTTCTCATGTTTTGCCCTGATTTATCAGTAAGCAACTTAATTTGCAAATAGACATTCCTCCATGGTATGTGAATGTTGGAAGGCACCCGAGGATTCGGTTAGCCATGGCTTGCGTAAGCAAAGGTTGGGGAGTGTCATCCATAATGAAACTAAAGTATATGTGTAAACAAAAGAGAAAAGGGATGATTTACCTTGCTGGTAGAGATAACGTCCTTCATGGGAGCCGCTCTTGAAAGTCTGGTTGACGAGGTAGTTAGAGTACCCACTATCATTCGTTGACAACAACAAACACCTCTCAAAATAATTTTACTCCTGTTTTACAAATGAAAAGCTCTAGCACATGTTAATCCCTGCTTCCCTCTCGCGAAGGGTCAATCTTTTACTTTTACATTGAGTCACCATCCTTTCTTTGAGCACCTTCTTGAGAGCACAACTGTCATTCTTAGTACAATATGCTTGTCCCAAAATGTGATTAACTCGTGGTATAACTTTGATGCTTTTATCTTTGATAATCTCTACTTCCAATCTTTCCATGAACTTCGAAGGTGCCCGAGCATTTATGTTTTGTCTGTACAAATACGGGCAAGCGAGATACCACTTTATCATACCCTTTTATGAACATTGCAATCCTGCTCGATAGACATGATTCATGATGCTTATTATTAATTTGTTGGTACCTTTTCCATGATTGACATAGCTATTCGATGACTTTATTTGCATGTATCTTATTATGAATTGCCTAAGTACTTGTCCATATCATGAGAATATTTACATCATATGAACAAATGTGTTCGTGAAAGTTCTTTTATCGCACTCGGTTGTTAACTGAATTGCTTGAGGACAAGCAATAAGCTAAGCTTGGGGGAGTTGATACGTCCAAAACGTATCTACTTTCCCGAACACTTTTGCTATTGTTTTGCCTCTAATTTGTGTATTTTGGATACAACTAACACGGACTAACGCTGTTTTCGCGAGAATTGCCCCGGTGTCTTGTTTTTGTGCGGAAACTCAACTTTCAGGAAAATCCCGGGATTAATTCCAATGGGCCTATTTTCACCGAAGATTAACGGAGCCGAAAGGGCAGGCCGGGGGAGGCTCGGGGCCTCCACACCATAGGCCGGCGCGGCCTGGGGGGGCGCGCCGCCTTATGGTGAGGGCGCCTCGGCCAGCCTCCGACGCCCCCCTCTGGACTACTTAAGGGCTTCGACCTAAAAACGCACGGGGGGTTAGACGAAATTGCCAGAAGACATCCAGAACACCGCCGCCATCGCGAAACTCCGTCTCGGGACCAGAAACTCCGTTCTGGCACTCCGCGGGGACGGGGAATTGGAGGAGATCATCGCCATCATCACCACCGACGCCTCTCCATCGACCATCCATGCTTCCCCCATTCATGTGTGATTAGTTCCCCCGCTGTAGGCTGAAGGGGATGTTCCCCAGGTTATTATCTAACTTTCATTAGCTGAGCACTTTTCTAGTTGAGCGAATGGAAGATTTTCGTAAAAATAGATTACTGTCATCGCTTGTCAAGTTTGACGAATTTCTGCTACTTTGTGTTTATGTGACTCTTTTAGTTTTCATTTTCTTGTTTTTGCTTTGTTTCTTTCCTAAAACACAAAAAGACCAAAAATATTTCTGTTGTTTCTCTTCACCATTTGTTTATTTCGGTTTCTTGCTCTTATTTTGCTTTATTTGCTATCGTTGGTTTGCTATAAGAAAATCCAAAAAGATTTGCTTGTTTCCTTTTGTTCTTGTCTCCAATTCGAAAACACCAAAAATATTTGCTGTTCTTCTTTGGTTTTGTAAAGTTCATTATGGAGTTCAGCGGTCTCCGGTGGCTGGAGCTTGGTTTTCATTCCATATTATTCAAGCTACACAAGTGAAAGGCAATAATGACGATCTATGACAACTCGACTATGGTGAGAGGCTGGTATGAACTCTATTTGTTTTCATTTTTGTACATATACTCATCCATGTGAGCATGCTTAGTTGGTTCATGTGAAGTATATGTCATTTAATGAAGTCTAGTAGTTCATGATCTCTCATGTTTAGCTCCAATTTATTAATATGAGTAGCATGCCATAAATATTTGCTTGCATTGTTTTATTCATAGATAGGTATGACATTGTGGTATCCTCCTCTGAGTAATTCATTTGAATCGACTTGGCACATGTTCACGCATGCATATGACTAAACAAAAAGTCAATTAAGCCTTGATGATTTACTTTGCTTCAGAGTTCTTGTATCACTTTTATGCCTCCGTTAATTTTATTTTGTCGCAAGCATGATTATGACGGTTATTGCTCTCTTGATTGTCGCTTCCCAGTCTATTGCTAGCCTTCACTTGTACTGAGCGGGAATGCTGCTCGTGCTTCCAAACCCCTGAAAATCAATTTATTCCAAAGTGTCCACCATAAATACCTATGCATGGCATTTCAAACCATTCCAAGTAAATTCTCATGTGCTACCTTTAAACCTTCAAAGTACTCCTCAATTTGTGTCAATGTTTTATAGCTCATGAGGAAGTATGTGGTGTTTTATTTTTCAACCTTGTCATTTACTCCTGACAGACTTTCACCAATGGACTAGTGGCTCATCCGCTTATCCAATAATTTTGCAAAAAGAGCTGGCAACGGGGTTCCCAGCCCCAATTAATTAACCTTCACTAATAATTCTCTTCACATGTTTTGCCCTGATTTATCAGTAAGCAACTTAATTTGCAAATAGACATTCCTCCATGGTATGTGAATGTTGGAAGGCACCCGAGGATTCGGTTAGCCATGGCTTGCGTAAGCAAAGGTTGGGGGAGTGTCATCCATAATGAAACTAAAGTATATGTGTAAACAAAAGAGAAAAGGGATGATTTACCTTGCTGGTAGAGATAACGTCCTTCATGGGAGCCGCTCTTGAAAGTCCGGTTGACGAGGTAGTTAGAGTACCCACTATCATTCGTTGACAACAACAAACACCTCTCAAAATAATTTTACTCCTGTTTTACAAATGAAAAGCTCTAGCACATGTTAATCCCTGCTTCCCTCTGCGAAGGGTCAATCTTTTACTTTTACATTGAGTCACCATCCTTTCTTTGAGCACCTTCTTGAGAGCACAACTCGTCATTCTTAGTACAATATGCTTGTCCCAAAATGTGATTAAACTGTGGTATAACTTTGATGCTTTTATCTTTGATAATCTCTACTTCCAATCTTTCCTTGAACTTCGAAGGTGCCCGAGCATTTATGTTTTGCTGTACAAATACGGGCAAGCGAGATACCACTTTATCATACCCTTTTATGAACATTGCAATCCTGCTGATAGACATGATTCATGATGCTTATTATTAATTTGTTGGTACCTTTTCCATGATTGACATAGCTATTCGATGACTTTATTTGCATGTATCTTATTATGAATTGCCTAAGTACTTGTCCATATCATGAGAATATTTACATCATATGAACAAATGTGTTCGTGAAAGTTCTTTTATCGCACTCAGTTGTTAACTGAATTGCTTGAGGACAAGCAATAAGCTAAGCTTGGGGGGAGTTGATACGTCCAAAACGTATCTACTTTCCCGAACATTTTTGCTATTGTTTTGCCTCTAATTTGTGTATTTTGGATACAACTAACACGGACTAACGCTGTTTTCAGCAGAATTGCCCTGGTGTCTTATTTTTGTGCGGAAACTCAACTTTCGGGAAAATCCCCGGGATTAATTCCAATGGGCCTATTTTCACCGAAGATTAACGGAGCCAGAAGGGCAGGCCAGGGGGAGGCTCAGGGCCTCCACACCATAGGTCGGCGCGGCCTGGGAGGGGGGCGCGCCGCCTTATGATGAGGGCGCCTCGGCCAGCCTCCGACACCCCCCTCTGGACTACTTAAGGGCTTCGACCTAAAAACGCACGGGGGGTTAGACGAAATTGCCAGAAGACATCCAGAACACCGCCGCCATCGCGAAACTCTGTCTCGGGACCAGAAACTCCGTTCTGGCACTCCGTCGGGATGGGGAATTGGAGGAGATCATCGCCATCATCACCACCGACGCCTCTCCATCGACCATCCATGCTTCCCCCATTCATGTGTGATTAATTCCCCCGCTGTAGGCTGAAGGGGATGTTCCCCAGGTTATTATCTAACTTTCATTAGTTGAGCACTTTTCTAGTTGAGCAGTGGAAGATTTTCGTAAAAATAGATTACTGTACTGCTGTCAAGTTTGACGAATTTCTGCTACTTTGTGTTTATGTGACTCTTTTAGTTTTCATTTTCTTGTTTTTGCTTTGTTTCTTTCCTAAAACACAAAAAGACCAAAAATATTTCTGTTGTTTCTCTTCACCATTTGTTTATTTCGGTTTCTTGCTCTTATTTTGCTTTATTTGCTATCGTTGGTTTGCTATAAGAAAATCCAAAAAGATTTGCTTGTTTCCTTTTGTTCTTGTCTCCAATTCGAAAACACCAAAAATATTTGCTGTTCTTCTTTGGTTTTGTAAAGTTCATTATGGAGTTCAGCGGTCTCCGGTGGCTGAGCTTGGTTTTCATTCCATATTATTCAAGCTACACAAGTGAAAGGCAATAATGACGATCTATGACAACTCGACTGTGGTGAGAGGCTGGTATGAACTCTATTTGTTTTCATTTTTGTACATATACTCATCCATGTGAGCATGCTTAGTTGGTTCATGTGAGGTATATGTCATTTAATGAAGTCTAGTAGTTCATGATCTCTCATGTTTAGCTCCAATTTATTAATATGAGTAGCATGCCATAAATATTTGCTTGCATTGTTTTATTCATAGATAGGTATGACATTGTGGTATCCTCCTTGAGTAATTCATTTGAATCGACTTGGCACATGTTCACGCATGCATATGACTAAACAAAAATTCAATTAAGCCTTGATGATTTACTTTGCTTCAGAGTTCTTGTATCACTTTTATGCCTCCGTTAATTTTATTTTGTCGCAAGCATGATTATGACAGTTATTGCTCTCTTGATTGTCGCTTCCCAGTCTATTGCTAGCCTTCACTTGTACTGAGCGGGAATGCTACTCGTGCTTCCAAACCCCTGAAAATCAAGTTATTCCAAAGTGTCCACCATAAATACCTATTCATGGCATTTCAAACCATTCCAAGTAAATTCTCATGTGCTACCTTTAAACCTTCAAAGTACTCCTCAATTTGTGTCAATGTTTTATAGCTCATGAGGAAGTATGTGGTGTTTTATCTTTCAACCTTGTCATTTACTCCTGACAGACTTTCACCAATGGACTAGTGGCTCATCCGCTTATCCAATAATTTTGCAAAAAGAGCTGGCAACGGGGTTCCCAGCCCCAATTAATTAACCTTCACTAATAATTCTCTTCACATGTTTTGCCCTGATTTATCAGTAAGCAACTTAATTTGCAAATAGACATTCCTCCATGGTATGTGAATGTTGGAAGGCACCCGAGGATTCGGTTAGTCATGGCTTGCGTAAGCAAAGGTTGGGGGAGTGTCATCCATAATGAAACTAAAGTATATGTGTAAACAAAAGAGAAAAGGGATGATTTACCTTGCTGGTAGAGATAACGTCCTTCATGGGAGCCGCTCTTGAAAGTCTGGTTGACGAGGTAGTTAGAGTACCCACTATCATTCGTTGACAACAACAAACACCTCTCAAAATAATTTTACTCCTGTTTTACAAATGAAAAGCTCTAGCACATGTTAATCCCTGCTTCCCTCTCGCGAAGGGTCAATCTTTTACTTTTACATTGAGTCACCATCCTTTCTTTGAGCACCTTCTTGAGAGCACAACTTTCATTCTTAGTACAATATGCTTGTCCCAAAATGTGATTAACTGTGGTATAACTTTGATGCTTTTATCTTTGATAATCTCTACTTCCAATCTTTCCATGAACTTCAAAGGTGCCCGAGCATTTATGTTTTGCTGTACAAATACGGGCAAGCGAGATACCACTTTATCATACCCTTTTATGAACATTGCAATCCTGTTGATAGACATGATTCATGATGCTTATTATTAATTTGTTGGTACCTTTTCCATGATTGACATAGCTATTCGATGACTTTATTTGCATGTATCTTATTATGAATTGCCTAAGTACTTATCCATATCATGAGAATATTTACATCATATGAACAAATGTGTTCGTGAAAGTTCTTTTATCGCACTCAGTTGTTAACTGAATTGCTTGAGGACAAGCAATAAGCTAAGCTTGGGGGAGTTGATACGTCCAAAACGTATCTACTTTCCCGAACACTTTTGCTATTGTTTTGCCTCTAATTTGTGTATTTTGGATACAACTAACACGGACTAACACTGTTTTCAGCAGAATTGCCCTGGTGTCTTGTTTTTGTGCAGAAACTCAACTTTCAGAAAAATCCCCGGGATTAATTCCAATGGGCCTATTTTCACCGAAGATTAACGGAGCCAGAAGGGCAGGCCAGGGGGGGGGGAGGCTCAGGGCCTCCACACCATAGGCCGGCGCGGCCTGGGAGGGGGGCGCGCCGCCTTATGATGAGGGCGCCTCGGCCAGCCTCCGACGCCCCCCTCTGGACTACTTAAGGGCTTCGACCTAAAAACGCACGGGGGTTAGACGAAATTGCCAGAAGACATCCAGAACACCGCCGCCATCGCGAAACTCCGTCTCGGGACCAGAAACTCCGTTCTGGCACTCCGCCGGGACGGGGAATTGGAAGAGATCATCGCCATCATCACCACCGACGCCTCTCCATCGACCATCCATGCTTCCCCCATTCATGTGTGATTAATTCCCCCGCCCGTTCATCCATCCCTGTGCCTACAGTATTTTAATCCTGTTGTTTACTATAATCACTACTGCTGTCTTTGTTACTCTGCCGCTGATATTGCACTACTGCTACTGCTATAAAACTGTTGCTATTGATAAACTCTTGCGATCAAGTCTGTTTCCAGGTGCAGCTGAATTGACAACTCCGCTGTTAAGGCTTACAAATATTCTTTGGCTCCCCTTGTGTCGAATCAATAAATTGGGTTTTACTTCCCTCGAAGACTGTTGCGATCCCCTATACTTGTGGGTCATCAATTACCACCACTAGTAATGATGATGCTTCACATGTTGCTAAACCTCCTACAATAAATGGTAAAATAATTGGTGTTGGCATTGTTTCTACTCCTAGTGCAAAGCGTGCAAAATTGCCTGAAACTGCTAAAACTGTTGAAACTGCTTGTGATAAAACTGCTGAAATTTTTCAAAATATTGGGGACAATGATCCCATTGCTTTAGATCGTAATGGTTTAGATTTTGATTATTGTCATATCTCTGAAGTTATTAAGTTCTTACAAAAACTTGCTAGAAGTCCTAATGCTAGTGCTATAAATTTGGCCTTTACAAAACATATTACAAATGCTCTCATTCAAGCTAGAGAAGAGAAATTAAAACTTAAAACTTCTATTCCTAGGAAGTTGGAAGATGGTTGGGAGCCCATCATTAAAATGAGGGTCAATGATTTTGATTGTAATGCTTTATGTGATCTTGGTGCAAGTATTTCTGTTATGCCAAAGAAACTTTATGATATGCTTGACTTGCCACCATTGAAAAATTGCTCTTTGGATGTTAATCTTGCTGATAATTCTATAAAGAAACCATTGGGGAGGATTGATAATGTTCACATTACGGTTAACAATAACCTTGTCCCCGTTGATTTTGTTGTCTTGGATATTGAATGCAATGCATCTTGTCCTATTATTTTGGGAAGACCTTTTCTTCGAACTGTTGGTGCTATTATTGATATGAAGGAAGGGAATATTAAGTATCAATTTCCTCTCAAGAAAGGTATGGAACACTTCCCTAGAAAGAGAATGAAGTTACCTTTTGATTCTATTATTAGAACAAATTATGATGTTGATTCTTCATCTCTTGATAATACTTGATTCACACTTTCTGCGCCTAGCTGAAAGGCGTTAAAGAAAAGCGCTTATGGGAGACAACCCATTATTTTATTTCTGCAATTTTTATTTTATATTTGTGTCTTGGAAGTTGTTACTAATGTAGCAACCTCTCCTTATCTTTATTTTATTGCATTGTTGTGCCAAGTAAAGTCTTTGATAGTAAGGTTGATACTAGATTTGGATTGCTGCGCAGAAACAGATTTCCTGCTGTCACGAATTTGAGTAGGCCTCTCTGTAGGTAACTCATAAAAATCTACCAATTTTCGTGTGTGATCCTCAGACATGTACGCAACTTTCATTCAATTTGAGCTTTTTCATCTGAGCAAGTTAAGTGCCTCAAAAAAAATTGTCTTTACGGACTGTTCTGTTTTGACAGATTCTGTCTTTTTATTTCGCATTGCCTCTTTTGCTATGTTGAATGGATTTTTTTGTTCCATTAACTTCCAGTAGCTTTGTGCAATGTCCAGAAGTGTTAAGAATGATTATTTCACCTCTGAATATGTGAATTTTTGATTATTCACTAACCCTCTAATGAGTTTGTTTTGAGTTTGGTGTGGAGGAAGTTTTCAAGGGTCAAGAGAGGAGGATGATACAATATGATCAAGAAGAGTGAAAAGTCTAAGCTTGGGGATGCCCCCGTGGTTCATCCCTGCATATTTCAAGAAGACTCAAGCATCTAAGCTTGGGGATGCCCAAGGCATCCCGTTCTTCATCGACAACTTATCAGGTCACCTCTAGTGAAACAATATTTTTATTCCGTCACATCTTATGTGCTTTACTTGGAGCGTCTGTATGTTTTTATTTTTGTTTTTGTTTGAATAAAATCGGATCCTAGCATTCTTTGTGTGGGAGAGAGACACGCTCCGCTCGTTCATATGAACACTGGTGTTCTTAGCTTTACTTTTAATGTTCATGGCGAAGGTTGAAACTGCTTCGTTCATTGTTATTTGGTTGGAAATAGAAAATGCTTCATGTGGTAATTGGTATATTGTCTTGAATAATTTGATACTTGGCAATTGTTGTGCTCAAATAGATCATGTTTAAGCTCTTGCATCATGTACTTTGCACCCATTAATGAAGAACTACCATAGAGCTTGTTGAAATTTGGTTTGCATGATTGGTCTCTCTAAAAGTCTAGATATTTTCTGCTGAAGTGTTTGAACAACAAGGAAGACAGTGTAGAGTCTTATAATGCTTGCAATATGTTCTTATGTAAGTTTTTTTGTACCGGTTCATACTTGTGTTTGCTTCAAACAACCTTGCTAGCCAAAGCCTTGTACTGAGAGGGAATACTTCTCGTGCATCCAAATCCTTGAGCCAAAAACTATGCCATTTGTGTCCACCATACCTACCTACTATGTGGTATTTCTCTGCCATTCCAAAGTAAATTGCTTGAGTGCTACATTTAAAATTTCATTCCTTGTCTTTGCAATATATAGCTCATGGGAAAATAGCCTTAAAAACTATTGTGGTAAAGAATATGTAGCTTATGTATCTTATTTCTTATAAGTTGCTTGTTGAGCGGTAACCATGTTTCAGGGACGCCATCAACTATTACACCTTTGTTGAATATCATGTGAGTTGCTATGCATGTTCGTCTTGTCCGAAGTAAGGGTGATTTATCATGATCAAATGGTTTGAGTATGCATATTGTTAGAGAAGAACATTGGGCCGCTAACTAAAGCCATGTATCATGGTGGAAGTTTCAGTTTGGACAATAATCCTCAATCTCTTATGAGAATATTATCTGTTGTTGAATGCTTATGCATTAAAGAGGAGTCCATTATCTGTTTTCTATGTTGTCCCGGTATGGATGACCTAAGTTGAGATTTATCAAAAAAGAGAAATCAAATGCGATTTATCTCCTTGGACCTTTGTACAGGCGACATAGAGGTACCCCTTTGTGACACTTGGTTGAAACATATGTTATGCAATGATAATCCATGTAAATCCAAGCTAATTAGGACAAGGTGCGAGCACTATTGGTATTCTATGCATGAGGCTTGCAACTTATAGGATGTCTTATGCATAACACATATGAATTATTACTACCGTTGACAAAATTGTTTCTATGTTTTCAAAATGAAAAGCTCTAGCACAAAAATATTAATCCATGCTTCCCTCTGCGAAGGGCCCTTTCTTTTCTTTATGTTGAGTCAGTTTACCTACTTCCTTCTATCTTAGAAGCAAACACTTGTGTCTACTGTGTGCATTGATTCCTACATACTTACTTATTTGCATTCATCATATTACTTTGTGTTGACAATCATCCATGAGATATACATCCATGAGATATACATGTTGAAGTTGAAAGCAACTGCTGAAACTTATATCTTCCTTCGTGTTGCTTCAAAACTTTCTACTAAGAATTTATTTCTTTATGAGTTAACTCCTATGCAAGACTTATTGATGCTTGTCTTGAAAGTACTATTCATGAAAAGTCTTTGCTATATGATTCAGTTGTTTAATCATTGTCTTTACCATTGCTTCGAATCACTTCATTCATCTCATATGCTTAGTATTGATCAAGATTATGATAGCATGTCACTTCAGAAATTATCCTTGTTATCCTTTACCTACTCGAGGGCGAGTAGGAACTAAGCTTGGGGATGCTTGATACGTCTCAAACATATCTATAATTTCTTATGTTCCATGCTAGTTTTATGACAATACTCACATGTTTTATACACACTTTACATCATTTATACGCATTTTACGAAACTAACCTATTAACGAGATGCCGAAGCGCCAGTTCCTGTTTTGTGCTGTTTTTGGTTTCATAAATCCTACACAGGAAATATTCTCGGAATTGGACGAAACGAATGCCCAGGGTCTTATTTTTCCACGGAGCTTCCAGAAGACCGAAGAGGATACGAAGTGGGGCCACGGGGCGCCGACACCAAAAGGCCGCGCGGCCAAGGGGGGCCCGCGCCGCCCTATGTTGTGGGCCCCTCATGAGACCCCCGACTCTGCCCTTCCGCCTACTTATACTCTCCATCGCGAAAACCCTATTACCGAGAGCCATGATACGGAAAAAGTTCCAGAGACGCCGCCGCCGCCAATCCCATCTCGGGGGATTCAGGAGATCGCCTCCGGCACCCTGCCGGAGAGGGGAATCATCACCCGGAGGACTCTACATCACCATGATCGCCTCCGGACTGATGTGTGAGTAGTTCATCCTTGGGCTATGGGTCCATAGCAGTAGCTAGATGGTTGTCTTCTCCTCTTGTGCTATCATGTTTAGATCTTGTGAGCTGCCTATCATGATCAAGATCGTCTATTTGTAATGCTACATATTGTGTTTGTTGGGATCCGATGAATATGGAATACTATGTCAAGTTGATTATTGATCTATCATATATGTGTTGTTTATGATCTTGCATGCTCTCCGTTTCTAGTAGAGTCTCTGGCCAAGTTGATACTTGTGACTCCAAGAGGGAGTATTTATGCTCGATAGTGGGTTCATGCCTCCATTGAATGCAGGACGATGTGACAGAAAGTTCTAAGGTTATGGATGTGTGTTGCCACTAGGGATAAAACATCGATGCTTTGTCTAAGGATATTTGTGCTGATTACATTACGCACCATACTTAATGCAATTGTCTGTTGTTTGCAACTTAATACTGGAAGGGGTGCGGATGCTAACCCGAAGGTGGACTTTTTAGGCATATATGCATGCTTGGATAGCGGTCTATGTACTTTGTCGTAATGCCCTAAGTAAATCTCATAGTAGTCATCATGATATGTATGTGCATTGTTATGCCCTCTCTATTTGTCAATTGCCCAACCGTAATTTGTTCACCCAACATGCTATTTCTTATTGGAGAGACACCACTAGTGAACTGTGGACCCGGGTCCATTCTTTTACATCTGAAATACAATCAACTGCAATCTCTGTTCTCTGTTGTTCTTCACAAGCAAACATCATTTTCCACACCATACGTTTAATCCTTTGTTTACAGCAAGCCGGTGAGATTGACAACCTCACTGTTAAGTTGGGGCAAAATATTTTGATTGTGTTGTGAAGGTTCCACGTTGGCGCCGGAATCCCTGGTGTTGCGCCGCACTACACTCCTTCACCAACAACCTTCACGTGGCCTTCATCTCCTACTGGTTCGATAAACCTTGGTTTCTTACTGAGGGAAACTTGCTGCTGTACGCATCACACCTTCCACTTGGGGTTCCCAACGGGCGTATGCTTTACGCGTCAACAGTCCTCAAGAACGAAACGAACTACTCACGAGACATCAAATGGATCATAATCAGAGGTGATATAATGATGAATAACAATCTGGACATAAACCTTAATTCAATGGTTTCACTCAATAGCATCAACTACAAGGAGTAATCAACACCGGGAAAGTTTCCCCTATGAACTAGACAAGTATCAAACCCAAGATATTACAGCAGGACGGTTTGGAGATGGCGGTGATGATGGTGCTGGTGGTGGAGATGATGATGACGATGATCCCGATGAAGTCCAACTCGATGGAGGTGATGATGGCGATGATTTTCCCCCTCCGGGAAGGAATTTCCCCAGCAGATTTCTGCCTGCCGGAGAGCTTTTCTCTCTCTATGGTTTTCCACCCCGTAGCGGCGACAGAATATTTCTCTGTTCGCTCCCCCAGTCTTAGGGTTCTCGGGGGGATGAAATACGCGAGGGGTCACCATCAGAGGTGGGCCAAGGCCACCACACCAGGCCTAGGCGCGGCCAGCGGGTGGCGTGCACCTAGGGGTGGTGTGGGCCCCTCCTGCCCCCCTCAGGCTCCCCTTCTGGCTTCCTCCGTCATCTGGCAAAATAGGAGTTTCTGGATATTTTCTGGGAATTGTTGTTCTTCAGAAATATGGTATCTTGACGGTCTTTTTTTCTAGCAGAATTCTGACTCCGGTAGTTAATTCTCCAAAAATCATCAAATATGCAAAAATAGAAGGAATAACATGAGTATCATCTCTAAATACGAAATATATCAATGAATAACAGTATATTATGATATAAAATAGTGATGCAAATTGGACGTATCACCCCCCGTCGATGAGTATGAAGAAGAGGCCAACGAGGACGAAGGTGAGGAGGAGGAGTTCCAGGATGAGCTGATCGACGCCGACATCGGCGTGCCCACGATGATGAACAGGTGGACCAGTGGCACTCGTGGTCCTAGGTGGAGGTCTTTGGAGGATGAATGTCTCATCGACGCGTGGAAGCAAGTGAGCTTTTGCCCCATCATGGTGCCAACCAATCCTCCGGCAAGTACTATAAGTGCATCCTTGATTCATTCAATGAGAAGAAGAACTATGGTGAGTACGCCACCATCAATATGATCCTTAACGAGGGCGCCCTCTCCCACCGTTGGAACATCATCAAGGCGGCGTGTAGCAAGTTCCATGGCTACTATGAAAAAATTAAGAGCCGGAAGGAAAGCGGCAAGACGATGGTGGATTGGGTATGATCTATGTCCATTTGGTGATGTCTATTTCATAATGCATCATAGTGTATCTATTTGATGGTGTTCATCTTGTTCTATATCTTTTTATTGAATCATGTATTGTTAGATGCTCGAAGCCCTCAAGATGTACAAGCACCAACACGAGGACAAAGATTTTCCCTTCATGCATTGCTTCAACAAACTACAAGGTTGAAAAAAATGGGATGACATCCGCTACACTCTCAACAAGGATGGGGAAGATGGGCCGGTCAATCCAGCCAGCCCCTCCACCGGGTGCCCCATTGGCAACAAGAAGTCCAAGGCCGAGAGGAATGCGGCGCCGACATTGGCCGCTATGGACGCCTCCCTCGAGAAGATTATATCCTCTTTCTCAATGGAGAACAAGGAAGCGGCGGATAGGGTCGCCGTCGTGTGGAAGGCAATACTAGACAAGCAAGACATGCAGATCAAGTTTGAGAGGGAGAAGGTGGAGGCGGCGAAGATGGAAGCTCACGCCGCCGCCATGAAGGCCACCAACGAAGCGACACAACTTTCATTGGCCAAGATGTCTCAAGAATCCAAGATCTTGATGGCCGACATGGAGAAGATGGACCCGTTGGCAAGGGCGTGGCACGAGATGTACCGCGAGCGCGTCGGCCAAGAGGTGATGGCGACGCGAGCTGCGTCGGCATCTCCCCCGGCACCCTCGACGTTCATGACTCCACCGGCACCGTCAACGTTCATGCCTCCCCCCGCACCGTTGACATTCATGCCTCCCCTGGCGACCGTGGATCCAGTTGCGGAGATGGAGCTACCGCCGGGGCTCGCCGACGATGAGGATGTCATCGAGGTTGCGCCTGCCCATGATCCCGTTCATCCGATCATTTGGCCTGGAAGCCGAAGTTGTTTTTTTGCAGCCAAACTAGATGGCGATTCGGTGGCCGTATGTTGGCCCAAATTTCATATTGTAAACCCTATTCGAATTTGGTGGCTGTGTGTTGGCCCAAACTTTAAATTCGTAAACTTATTCGAATTTCTATGCTTTTATTTGAGTTTTTAATTTAAATCATCTATCGGGGCTGTCGTATGGAGGGCGTCGGTGTGGGAGCAGCTCCCCAAATGGAGGATGTTGTGCCGGTGCCCCCACTCCCCCATACGACAGTGCCGGTACCCATGTCGGCGACTATTTGGAGCGCGCCAGTGGAAATGCTCTTAAGGCCTCCAGTTCCAGACAATAGCCGCAAGCTCCTAACTTACCGCACAAAACTAGCCCATGAGTCTGCGAACCTATTTCGACCAAGGACATGGGTACCGATATGGAAAAAAAAATCTCGGTTGGGGACTGTCAAATATCAGATGAGATTCTCAAATAAAATTTGAATTTCAAACTCGATAATATTTTAACATTTTGGGTATAATGTTTAGGGGAGAAAGAGTCGAAAATATTGGACAAATGAATTGGGGCATGGAGTTACAACGGAGGGGAAACACATATTGTTTACATTGGACTAAAAAACAAGCTTAAATTGAAATAAATTAAGATATTTTGCCCGATAAACTCATTTACGGAAGGTGGCTAAGAATTCCAGTTACCGGCCTGTAACTGCCGTATTTTACTCGGTAACCAGAATTGTTCAAATGCAATGATTGAAGTCACAAGGCAAACGAATTGTGCAAATGCAATTTTTCAAGGCATGAAATGTTTGCCACTAGGGCTCCTTTGATTCACACACAGGATTGGTATAAAAATTGTGTAGGATTTAGATCCTATGAAAAAAAATTCTGCACAAGTTGTTTGATTCATAGGAACATATCTTATATAGTAAATAATTCCATAGAAACCTTTTAGTGCAAATCCTACCGATAAAAAACATTAGGTCATACCTCATGGAGAATAGCCTTACTACAATCAAACACACTTCATCTTCCCATAGAAAGTAGGCATGACATCCCAATGTTATGTCTTTTTAATGGGATTTGCTAGTTCTTAGCTAGCAGACAATTAAGTTTATGCTTAGTTAAATTCCACACTGTTTGATTGCATCGTGATTCGTGTATATGAGTTATAAGTTGGGTTGCAACTGGTTTTTCTTAGTTGCAACTGAGTTTTTTTTCAGTTGCAAGTAAAGTTGCAACTACGACTTTTTAGTTGCAAGTGGGGATACAACTAAGAAAAATCATCCGAACCGTTAGATTTATTTTGTAATGAGTGTGCCTATGTATCAGAAAAGTGCAACTCAAAGCACATTTTTGTAAGTAACAGAAAAATCATCCGAACCGTTAGATTTATTTCGTAATGGGTGTGCCTATGTATCAGAAAAGTGCAACTCAAAGCACATTTTTGTAAGTAACTTAGACTAATGGGCTTCCCTAGCCAGCGCTCGACCGCGCTCGATTCCCCGACAAACAGAGGTACGGTCCGGAATCAAAGCACATTTTTGTAAGTAACAGAAAAATCATCCGAACCGTTAGATTTATTTCGTAATGGGTGTGCCTATGTATCAGAAAAGTGCAACTCAAAGCACATTTTTGTAAGTAACTTAGACTAATGGGCTTCCCTAGCCAGCGCTCACATTTTTGTAAGTAACTTAGACTAATGGGCTTCCCTAGCCAGCGCTCGACCACGCTCGATTCCCCGACAAACAGAGGTACGGTCCGGAATTCCATTTTCGTCTCTATTCCCTTTCCGCGCGGGGTAAAAATACAATGGCCTTTAACAGATTCGAACCCAGCACCTCTCGGGTTCATGCAAGCACACGCACCTAACCAACTGAGTAACGAACCTTTCTGTTCAAGAAAAGAAGACGCGACTTATTTGGTCTATATAATTTACGGGATATGTACAACTAAATAATAAAAATTATTCAATACACTTACGAATCATTGAGTTCACTTAAATTGTACAACGGCGAGGTTTAGCGATTCGGTCACCGATTCCGACCGCTAAAAAGAAAAATAGATAATTTGTTAGCTCATAATTTATCAACCATATGTTTGTTATTTAGCAATGATAAATGTGAAGTGTTATCAACCCAAAAAATTAATTTTATTTAAAATATTTTAGAAATATTTTAGCTCATAATTTATCAACCGCTCCGCCAGTTATGTATCAATGGTAAATGTGAAAAGTTATCGACCCAAAACGCTAATTTTATTTAGAATATTTTTAGGAACATTATTAGCTCACAATTTATCAACCGCTATGTTCGTTATTTAGAAATGGTAAATACGAAGAGTTATCAACCCGAAAAGCTACTTTTATTGAGAATATTTTAGAAACATGTTAGCTCATAATCTATCAACCTCTCCACCCGTTATTTATCAATGGTAAATGTGAAAAGTTATCGACCCGAAACTAATTTTATTTAGAATATTTTGGGAAAAAAATTAGCTCACAATTTATCAACCCCTCTATGCACTATTTATCAACAGTAAATGTGAAAAAATATCGATGTGATAAGCTAATTTTATTTAGAATAATTTGGGAATTTTTTTAGATCACAATTTATGAACCCGTATGCCCATTATTTATCAACGGTAAATGTGAAAAGTTATCGACCCAAATTTTTAATTTTTTTAGAATATTTTAGCGATTTTTTCAGCTTACAATTTATCAACCCCTCTTCTCGTTATTTATCAACGGTAAATGTGAAAAATTATCAACCCGACAGGCTAATTTCATTTAGAATATTTTGTGATTTTTTTTAGCTCAAACTCATCAACCTTCTTCTCGTCATTTATGAACGGTAAAATGTGAAAAGTTACCGACCTGAAAAGCTAACTATTTAAAAGTTATATTTATTTAAATTGCAAGTGGTAGTTCTTTTGAGTTACAAGTGGTTTTCCCCACCCATTATTTTCCCCTCTAAAATAATTAATAAAAGGGAATTGTAGCGGAGTTATATGAAAAATTGTTGCAACAGTAATAGGAGATCGAGTGAATTAATCGATTCCGCGCGTGGATCAGTACGTGAGCTTGCAGAAAGATTCAATCCATGATCCGTCGGTCGGTCGGCTGCTGCGTCTGATGTATATGCATTCAAAACAAGACGAGAGCAAATTAGCAAGGTGGCAGAAAATTAATACGGTACCATCCATTTCTAGCTGCAGCGATCCCACTAGCTAGCAATGCATTATCTTTAAACCTTGCGTGTTACATCAGCCAAACATGCATGCATTCAAAGAAGCCCTCAACAAATCCATGATGTGCAGTTTCGCATGAGCAAGATTTATGAAAGTTGGGACAAGATTTACCAGGACTGGTAAGTGACCTGTGCTCCAAGCAGAAGAGTGGATCACAAATTTTGGACTCACTCACGCATCTTCAACAGAGATGAGCGCCTGCACCACAGCGCTCATGCTCGGCCGCCGGCTCCTCTCCTCCTCCAAGCACGACAAGGCAGTCCCAAGCAGCACCTCCACCTGCGAACGGCTAAACTCGCCGGCGAGCCGTTCGTCCACGAGATCCTCCACGCTGCCGGATCGCATCTTCTCGCGCGCAGCCTTGGTGACGGCCCTGACATCCGTATTTTCGCCGCCGTCCGCCACCCTGACCCCTCTCACTAGCTCCAGCAGCACGACGCCGAAACTGTACACGTCCACCTTGTCGCTGACGTCGAGGTTCGACACCCACTCCGGCGCCATGTACCCCCTCGTTCCCCTGATCCGCCGCGTCGACGGGTTCGAGTTGTTCAGCCCGGCCGTGCGAGCACCAGAACCAGAACCGTCGCGCCGGCGGTCAAGAAGTTTGGCGAGCCCAAAGTCGGTGATCTTAGGCTCCAGATCACGGTCCAGCAAGATGTTCTCTGGCTTCATGTCGCAGTGGATGATCCACTGGAGGCACTCGCTGTGCAGATAGGCCAGACCCCTGGCCACGCCGACGGCGATCCGGAACCGCTGGCTCCACCCGAGGACGTCGTGATCGTCGTTGTCGTCGGGGAACAGCATGGTGGCGAGCGAGCCGTTCTCGATGAACTCGGAGACTAGGATGCGGTGCTTGCCTTGGGAACAGCAGCCGACTATCCTCGCCAGGTTCATGTGGTAGATCCGGCTGATCAGGCTCAGCTCCGCCTCGAACTCCTCCTCGCCATGGCAGCGACTGATGCTCGTCGTCAGTGCCTTGACGGCCACGACACGGCCGTCGTCAAGGATGCCCTTGTACACCACGCCGGAACCGCCGCGGCCGATCACGTCGGCGAAGTTCGCCGTGGCCTTCTTGATCGCCGCGTAGCTGTACCGCTGGAAGCTGCTCGTGAGGAGGATGAGCTTGTAGCCTTCGTCCATGGGGTACACCGGAGAGGACAGCCTGAACAGCCCCTTCTTGGAGAAGAGGCAGCAGCAGCCGAGCCCTATCACGACGGCCTCGACCACGAACATCGCAGACAGGAAACCGTACAGGTATGGCCACACCGGCTTCGCCGCCGCATCGCGGCCGTGGTCGTGTGACAAGGCAGAGACGTTGAGGAGGAGGACCCCTTGGGGGGTGCAGCCGGTGACGTTATCCTCCAAGAAGTGCCCCTGAAGCGGACCCTGTACATGATCTTGCCATTGGTGGACGTGGATCTTCGGCACGACGAAGTCGGCCGGGACCTTGATGTACACCGTCCCCGGCAAGCCTGGGAACGTCCTGCCGTTGAAGAGGACGCTCTTGAGGTAGCACTCCATGTTGCTGTGCTCCTTGTGCTGGAACCCCACGCACGAGCAGCGCTCCCGGCACCTCTTGGCGCACCTCGTCGAACGTCGTTCTCTCGCCGTCGCTGAGGTCGTAGCCCCAAAAGTCGGTATGCGGAAGCTCCATCAGCTTCGTCGGTGTCGCGCAGTCGTGCTGCCGGAACATCGGCAGGCACCCTTTACTCCAGTCGCTCCGGTCGGCGCGCTCGTGGCCTGGGGCGCAGACGCAGGACGGCGCCGGCGCGTAGAGGCACACCGCGTTGGCACCGCACACACCGTGGATGATGCAGGGGTTGCCGAACGCCATCCACGACACGGCCCACGTCCCTGTGGTCGCGTGCAGGCTGTAAGCCCTGAGGTTGCCGTCGGCGTCCAGCGTCAGCCTCCTCCTCATGCCGGCGGCGCCCAAGTCCGCCGTCTGGAAGTTGGCGTTGTCGCTGGAGAAGAACTGGCCCAGCGCGTCCATGGCGGCCTCGCGGGAGAAGTTGTAGATCCTGCGTTTGTTGTCGATGTAGTTGTTGTAGGGGCCGGTTGGGCCAGTAGATGCTGGAGAAGTTGCCATTGTCGTAGAAGAGGGAGAGCATGGCGTAGTCGCTGAACCCGAGGCTGTAGTAGCCGGAGGAAAGAAGCCGCCGCCCATCGCTGCCGCCATCGGCGGCGCGCGACACCAGGCGCGTCGTGGCCGTGAGCCGCTGCCTCGGGAGCAGTGTGTCCGTCGGGGAGTCGAAGCTCTGCCACAGCGTCTTCTTCCCGCTGGCATCCTCCACGACGAGGTTACCGCTGTTGCGGAGCCGGACGCGCGAGGCCGCCGGTGCGCCGGCCGAGCTGGAGTTCCAGACCGGCTCGCCGTCATAGTCGGCGAGGACGAGCGCGCCCCCGTGTTTGTCGAGCGTGAGGCGGGAGCCCTTGCTGTGGACGGGGCGCAAGCGGTCGGCGGTCCAAACGACGGCGCTTTCGTTGGCGCCCGCGCGCGAACCAGACGGAGAAGGTGAAGACCGTCGGGGACGCGCGGTAGAAGCCAGATCTAAACGTGCCGTCCGGCGAGCCTAGGAAGTCGGTCTCATGGTCCTCGACAGCGATCGACGCACCGCGGAGGAGCAGACTAGGGCGCGCTGCTGTGGCAGCGGGATGACATGGAAGCAGCAAGCTGAAACTGACAGTGATCACGAGCACTAGGATGATGGATCTCATCGTGGCATCACCTGGTGATTTGGACAGGACGCGCGGTGGAGATTACTGTTCGTATCTAAGTACGTACTCAGGTCAAGTCAACAGCTTCATTAAGCGTGTGATCCAAGATGAGATGGAATTTCTTGGTACTATACTACTTAAGCATAGATAGCACTTTACTCAAGGCCGGTACCGTGGCAGTGATCTGATTATTGTATTTGCATCGCGAGGAGTATGTTTGGTTAGTTGAATCTGAACTCTGGAAACTCTGAACCTGATGAGAAAAGATTGTCTTTTCACACAACTTGTCTCTTTGATTAGCAAAAGTTAATTTGAGTCAGCTCTTGGTTTGATGATATGTATCGTTGACTGACTTCTACCCAAATGCTTATACATAATCTCACTGTAGGAACACTATATTATACTACTTACAATATACTATACAGGTGGTCGAGTTGCCCTGCAGACTCTGCGCATCAGCCAATGGAAAAGCAACATGTAGTTTGACTTTGAGACAGCTTGCAAAATCGCAGTGAGTCAATGGATCATCATCACTTGCAAATAGCAACATGTAGTACCGAGAGTGCTTGATCTTGCGTCGTGCAGGCGACGAGGTTGCTCTTGATGTTGGTCGTCGGCACGTCTTGTGTCGCTTTTGGTGCTAGATCTTGTGGAATGCCGGCCTCTTCATCTCTGCAAAAGCGGCTGCTCCTCTCATAGGGGTTGTGGCGTCTTCTGTTTGACAATGTTGGAAAACAGGCTAGTTCGGCGCAGCGGGTTACCGTTTGTCTTGTGTTTGTGTGGTTGGCACCTTTGGTTGCACTTGCCTTATCATCGACAGGAGTTGTTGTGATCATATTGGGCGCGTTTGGTAGCATGGGCTCGAATCCTGGCTCACTGGCGCAGTGGTGCAAGCACACCTGCGCGTCCTCCAGAACGAGCCACGGGCTAAATTGACCTGTTGTTTGGTAGGTCGGGCTGCATCGGCTGGACCGAAAAGGGCTTTCTGTTTGTTTGTCTACAGCCAACCCGAAATCTCGATAGAGATGAGATTAGGCCTGTTTGGTACCATCCAGGCATGCCTAAGGTTACCTCTTCTCTACAACGGGTATCCTTACCATGCTCTCACCTCTCATCACACAGATATCAGTTCATGACACTTGCAGATTAACAAAGCTAGCAGTTCACGAAATCAGCCCTAGCTAGTACGAATTAAGTAACAGTATAATGGAACCACTAGGGCCTCTCCACAGCGATTTGAGATCCTTGACCGTCAGATTGGACGATCTAACGGTCCAAAATTGGTTAAGCGTTCCCCAACTGGCATCCCCTTTCCGAACTGACATTGTTACATCCCGTTAGAAAGGCCTATTTTCGTTCTAATGGCCCATTTTCATTTTAGGGCTGCTACTCGCAATGTTGTGTTCGGCCGCAGCACATTACTTGGGCCCGGAATAGTCCGCGAGAGGGAGGTTGGCCCGGCCTTTTGTTGGACTATGCTCACGATACCAGGCCAGCGTCGCCTCACCTCCTCTCTCTCTCTCTCTCTCTGCACGCCATAAAACGGGCAGCATTAAAGGAGCGAGGCTTTATGGTCTTCTCTGCGCTGCCGCCTCATCTTCTCCGCGAGATCTTCTAATTCCTCAGTGCTTCCATTTCTCCCAGCCTCCCATCGTTCTCCTGCCTTTTCACAAGTGGAGCAGCTGTTGTAAATCCACCGCGTGGATGTGGCGGGCTTAGGTCCCCGAGGCCACAACCAGCAGCGACCTAGGGTCACCCCCTTGAGGTGGAATACATACCCGCGTTGCATCTGGTTCTCAATCTGCCGGCGAAAAAAAAAAGATCTGTGTACGTGGTTGAATGGCAGGTTTAGATTCTCCTAATACATATTCGACATACGTAGTTTCTTAGTTGCCTGTTCATTCGTTTTCATGTATGTTCAACTAATTTCAAGTGGATGTAGTTTATGTTACTAGCTCAGTGTATTTTTTTAAAAAAAATTTGTAAAGGTAAAAAATATAGGTCTTGTTTACATAATCTGGAGAAACCTCAGAAATGATTTGTGAATCAGCAGAGCGGAGCTAGCGTTGTGGGCAAAAGCTAGGGTAATTCAGGTATGCAGCAACATTTTTAATTGTAGAGCACATTTATGCATCTTCTTATTTCATTTGATGGTCAATACTGAAGATAGCTATATAGAGGAGGCTCTTGTTTACTTTTTGTTTCAGGACGATTCATTGTTCAGTTTATCAGCAACTTGATTTGCCGGAGAAGTTGCCCATCTTATTCAAATTGCACCTTTGCACGAGAGGGATTTTAACGATAAAAATAGGTTCATGACCTTGCTCATTCTTAGTCTATTTGTTCTTCTTTATGTCCCAAATACTTGTATAGTGAAAAAAATCCATTTTCTGTGACTATCTGGAGCAACAAATCGACATGAAAATATTGGTCTAGGAGCAATTGCAATTATTTTCAGGAACGATGTGCTACCTCATCATATTATTGGAACTATGCTGAATATGGTCATTGGTGCAACTTGAGAACCCAATTATTTATTGTGGCTTCAAGGCTTCCAATACTTTTATAGAAGCAGTATGATTTCTACTATTCCATAAGACAGAGGTGAGGCTCGAACTCTAGGTGGCTATCTAAGCACCACATGAGCTAACCAATAATACCTGGAGGTCTTTATCACTATTCAATGTGACTCACTTCTGCTATCTATGCATCAACGTCGAATGCTCACAACCTATGCATTTCTTGAAACTCAGCATAGAGCAAGAATATACTTGAGAAGAAAGATCTGCAACTAGCACTCAGTGCTCTTAAAGATAGGCTGATGAAAAATAATGCGGTACACATTTCTTCAAATTACTTCAGATTTAATTATCCTGCTATACTAGCTATTTGTATTTCGTTTTCAATCTGCCAAAGTCGCTGAAAATTGATTTTGAAATTGTGAATCGGTAGCATCTATATTACTTACAAATTCATCTTTGTAGATCATGAGTTATTTTGCAACGGCTGGACATAAAAAAGGAAATATGTTATTAGTCTGCTTCTCCTAAAGTAAGTTTATGTCCAAAATTGGAATTTGTGGCCATATGTACAACCGGGGATCCACAATTCATTTTGATGCTACAAACTTTGGAAGGGAATGTAGAGCCTAAGTGTAAACTGCTCGCGTGGCTCCTCCTACACATTGAGGCGTTGACGATTGACAGGCTGACGGTCAGATGGAGTGATTACGATTTACGACCAGGTCTGACGCCTTAGCAACACAGAGTTTCTGCCTTTACGTTAAAATGTATATTCCAGAAGTAATTTCTTTACCATAGTTTTTCATTAAAATGTTTGTGCAGTACATACCTTAGCACGCCATTGTCCATTGACTTCTCTTGTTGCACAGAGTCTATATGCATGATTGCACAGAACCAGCTTCTCTTGTTGTATTCTCCTTTTGCTGCGGACACTCAGGTAGTGATTTCCTGTTTAAATTAGCCCATGACCATTTGGTGTTGTCCCAGAAAAAGAGTGACGGTTTCTTTCTTGCTTCTACTAGGGATCAACCTCAACTGTTGATGTTTAGGACAAAATAAATGATCAGATTGCAAGAGTTTATATTTTTAGTTGTGGTCCATCTTGATGTTACTGCTCCATTAAGCTAAACAATACCGCTTCAAGACAGCTGCTTCATTAATTTTTAGCGCCTTATACCTATTATTGTATACCAACCAGTTTTGTTTTTATCCAGAGTAGTGTATCAAATTGTTCAGAGTATACTAAAAAGTTGATATTTACTTGGACTTGTGTCTTTCTTGTATCGTGATTTGAAATGAAGAATTCTTAAGTTCATGTTCTTAAGATTTTTAGACTAAAATGGTTCTTCACTCTTGATATTGTGTATCCTTTTCCTGGGATTAAGTATACTGTGTTAAGATCTTTTTGGCTGTATATGCATTTCTAAACAACCTAATTTAAATTGTTCCCTCTGTTGTTTCTTTTACCTAGAAAATAGGAATATGGAATTTTATGGAATATTAGAAAATATAATTGTTCGAATGAAAATGCAATGCAATAACCCACTATCTGCAAGTTTATATTTCTCAATACTTCCGATTAAAATAGATATTAGTAAAAAATGATTTATATTTCCCATATGACATTTAAACCATCAATAACATCTCAAATATCTCTATTATTATGTATCTCTCTCATGATGACGGGCGCAGCAACGCGCGCCTCTATGTTCTAGTGGTAGTTCATAACACGATGCTCCCTAGCTACTACGAATGACAGTTTATCATCACGGGGTAGTTCAACATAATTAAGGGGGGTTCTTCTTCTTCACTTCTTCTTCAGTTCTTCTCAGATGGTGGTGTTGCCTCTGACTTCGCACATTGCGTCTGCCCACTCTTGTCTCTTCTCCTTCCAGCCATCATTGTCGCATGCGTCCACGCCATGGCCGGTCTCTACTTCATCAAAAGTGACAACCTTTTCGAAGAACTCATCCTCGCCCCAACCTAGGATCCAGTTGTGAAGAATGCAGCAAGCAAGGACCAGCTTTACTTGAGTGTCAAAAGTGTTGAACGGTTTCTGGTCAAGGACTTTGAACATGTTCTTCAATGCAGCAAAGGCCCTCTCAATGGTGACTCTAAGGCTTGAGTGTCTCAGATTGAACAACTCTTTCGCATTCTGAGGTCGGTGCTTCGCAGAGAGCTCGTTGAGGTGGTACCTTCTTTTCCTGAAGGAAGGTAGAATACCAGGTCGGCATGCATATCCAGCATCTCCAAGGTATAACTTACCCTCAGGGATTTGCAACCCATCATGCCTTACAAGCTGTCGGCCAGGATGCTCGCATCATGAGCTGAACCCTCCCACCCAGCAAGCACGTAGGTGAACCTCATATCGAAATCCACAACTGCTAGTGTTGGAGATATGCCCAAGAGGCAATAATAAAGTGGTTATTATAATATCTTTATGTTTATGATAAATGTTACCATGCTATAATTGTATTAACTGAAACATTGATACATGTGTGTTGTGTAAATAACAAGGAGTCCCTAGTAAGCCTCTTGTATAACTAGCTTGTTGATTAATGGATGATCATGATTTCGTGATCATGAACATTGGATGTTATTAATAACAAGGTTATGTCATTAGTTGAATGATATAATGGACACACACCCAAATGAGCGTATCATAAAATGATGTAATCAATTTGCTATAAGCTTTCGATACATAGTTGTCTAAGTCCTTCGACCATGAGATCATGTAAATCACTTACACCGGAAGGGTACTTTGATTACATCAAACGCCATTGCGTAAATGGGTGGTTATAAAGATGAGATTAAGCATTCGGAAAGTGTGAGTTGAGGCATATGGATCAATAGTGGGATTTGTCCATCCTGATGACGGATAGATATACTTTGGGCCCTCTCGGTGGAATGTCGTCTGATTAGCTTGCAAGCATGTGATTGGATCACAAGAGATGACATACCACGGTACGAGTAAAGAGTATTTGTCGGTAACAAGGTTGAACAAGGTATGAAGATACCGATGATCGAACCTCGGACAAGTAAAGTATCACGTGACAAAGGGAATCGGCATCGTATGTAAATGGTTCAATCGATCACTAAGTTATCGTTGAATATGTGGGAGCCATTATGGATCTCCAGATCCCGCTATTGGTTATTGCTTGGAGAGGAGTCTCGACCATGTCTGCATAGTTCACGAACCGTAGGGTGACGCGCTTAAGGTTCGATGTCGCATAAGTAGATTCGGAATATGAGATGGAGACCGAAGTTTGTTCGGAGTCTCGGATGGGATCCAGGACATCACGAGGAGGTCCGGAATGGTCCGGAGAATAAGATTCATATAAGGGAAGTTAATTTCTAGGTTTCGGAAAAGTTCGGGATTTTTCCGGTGGAAGACCGGGAAGGTTCTAGAAGGTTCCGGGGTCCCACCAGTGGGCCCACGACCGTAGGAGGCCTAGCATGGGCCGAGGGGATGCTCCCTAGCCTAATGGGCCAGGGGCACATGCCCCCCAAGGCCCAGCTGGCCAAACCCCTAGGGTTTCCCCAAACCCCTAGGGGAGATCAACTTGGGGGGGAAGATTTATCTCTTCCCCCCACTTGGCCGCCGGCCCCCAACCGTAGATGGGAAAGGGGGGCCACCCAAACCGACCTGGCCCCCTATATAAAGAGGGGAGGGGGTGGCCGGCCACTTCACCCCTTGATCAAACCCTGGTCGCCCCCCTCTCTCCTCCACCATACGCTACTCCGGCTTAGGCGAAGCCCTGCAGTTTTTCCTCCTCCATCACCACCACCACGTCGTCGTGCTGCTGGGATTTGGAGGAGATTTACCACACCTCCGCTGCCCGCTGGAACGGGGAGAGGACGGGCTTCATCGACACCGTACGCATGACCGAGCACGGAAGTGCTGCCGGATTGCAGCACGGACGATCGACTACATCAACAACGAGATCTATCTCGTAGGCTTTGGAATCTTCGAGGGTTAGTCTCGCAATCTTCTCGTTGCTTAGATCTTGGTAGATTAGATCTTGCTTCTTCCTAGATTGGATCTTGGTTTTTGTTCATGTTCACGGTAGAAATTTGTTTTTCTATGCAACGAACCTTCAGTGGTATCAGAGCCGTGTCTATGCATAGATCTGTTGCACGAGTAGAACACAATGGTTTTGTCGGCGATGATGCTTTTGTTGTTATTAGTTAGTGTACTTTGCATCTTGCGGGATGGTGGGATGAAGCGGTTCGGGCTAACTTTACATGACCGCGTCTCATGAGACTTGCTCCACGCTTGACATGCAACTTGTATTGCATAAGTGGCTTTGCGGGTGTCTGTCTCTCCCACCATAGTGAAGATTCAGTTTGCTCTTTCTATTGACAACACTAGTATCACCGTTGTGGTTCATGTTCGTAGGTAGATTGGATCTTACTCGAAAACCCTAAACCACGTAAAATATGCAAACCAAATTAGATGCGTCTAACTTGTTTTTGCAGGGTTTGGTGATGTGATATGGCCATGTGATGATGATTATATTTGATGTATGAGATGTTCATTATTGTATTATGGCAACCGGCAGGAGACTAATGGTTGTTTTTAATTTTTGTTAAAGACCTGCGTGTCTATTCATCATGTAATAGCTTTATTTCAAGTAGTTGTTATAGTAGTTATAAGTGATGGACAACCATGAAGCGGCGCCACTGACCTTGACGCCATGGTGGTGATGATGGAGATCACACTAGTAGGAAAAGCCTCATCAGTGGCGCACGAAAATTTGATTCTGTGGCGCATGGGAGGTGCGCCACAGAAACGTCGCCACAAAAATAAGCTTTCTGTGGCGCATCTGGCCGTGCGCCACAGAATTAAGGTTTTTGTGGCGCACTTGGGCCGGTGCGCCACAGAAATAAGTAGTTCTGTGGCGCATGTGATATAGCTGCGCCCACGTAAATAGGTGCGCCACAGAATTATTTTTTGGTGCGCCACGGAACTATCTACAGGTATACTCGATTTTGTGCTCCCTGGTGTATTATACGGGTTTTATACTGGTTTTATACACCGTATACAGAGTTATATACTGATATAATATAGACAGATATAATATGGACATATATAATCATCACATCATCATCACATTACTTAGAGCCCGATCGAGTTATACATATAGCTCCATACAACTCATAATCCATGCAAATTAAGAAAGTTCTCATCATCTCTAGATACAAACGAAGTGACACCGGCCGCCGCCTACACTAGGATGAAACAGAGTACCGCCGCGACGATGGTGAGCAAGAGCGAGAGCACAAGGAAGGTCTTCATCTTGCTCTTGTTCGCTTGGTGCGCCCTCCACTTGGCAACCGCCTCGTGTCTAGTCGGGTACCCTTTGTAGCAGTTGGCGCTGAACTTGTGCACCTGTTTCTTGCACTCCTCCCACTCCTCGTACACTCCTCGGAACCCGCCCTCGAACACGACGTAGTACGTCATCTCTATGGACACAAGGCATATTAGTATATAACGCAATGGAAAGAGTTAGAGGGTTCACATGCATACATATTCACAAGAATTAAAGCAAGGAAATAATAATAAACCTAAAAGAAATATAGCATCGGTATCACATAAGTAATATGGTTCAACGATAACGACTACAATAGAAATTGAAGTCCAACAACGACGACCACCGTTTCGAGCAAATTAAGCAAGTTTAGTTTACAACACGGTACAAATTGTCTATCGATTCAAAGTAATGCTAGGCACACCGGCCTCGGTCAACGAGACGTCTTCTTGAGCGGCTCCGGGGACGGCTTGTACAAGTCCTTCGTCGTCCACGTCCTTCCATCACCCTGCCTATGTAGGTGTTCTTCGATATCCCTCTTAGGCAACGCTCTGGCTGCGTGTAAGAGCCCCGATCCGTTGGATACATCTTGTAAGATAATTTCCGAGAGCTTTACTTGGATGCGATGGAAGTCTTCTCTAAGATCATCATCACCGATTTCCCCGACATTTTAATGGGGTCTCGCTTACTAGGTGGCAGAGACATCATCTCTGCATCCTCGACAAACCCTTTAAGGTGATGGAGGACATAGAAGGCCTCGCTTAATGCTGCCACTGGCTGCTTGATACAAGGGAAGTTGATCACGTGCTTGAACCCAATCTTTTTAGTGTCCGGCCCGATATATTGCCCATTCTTGTCGAAGGTGCCTCCACTTTTGGAGTAGCCAAGGATAGCCTCATCGAGAACACCCCTTATTCTCGTGTAGTCTTTCTTCGTCGTCGTACTCGACGAGTCGAAATACTGGGCTAGTGACCACTTTGGATCTAGGATGATGAGTGTGCAGTATTTGTCCCTGCTCAACACATGCAATTGAAATGGAATGTTGGAAATGATCGGCAATGGAAGAAATTGTTATCACCAGATTTTGGCCAAATCAGGAGGTGGGCCGTAAGGAAGATGGGCTTGAAAGATTACACGTGGAATATCTCTGAAGCGGCCTTGTGCGAAGAGTTTGGGCTAGATTGCCCGTGTATCTTTAATTATAGTAGATTGCATCTTAGATTGAAAGTTAGAGTTTGTATCGTGTACGGTGGGGATTATTCCCACGTTAGAAAGTCCCCTGGACTATAAATATGTATCTAGGGTTTATGGAATAAACAACAACAAACGTTCAACCAAACAAATCAATCTCGGCGCATCGCCAACTCCTTCGTCTCGAGGGTTTCTACCGGTAAGCGACATGCTGCCTAGATCGCATCTTGCGATCTAGGCAGCACAAGCTCCACGTTGTTCATGCGTTGCTCGTACTGAAGCCTTGTTGATGGCGAGCAACGTAGTTATCATAGATGTGTTAGGGTTAGCATAGTTCTTCGCGTAACATGCTATCGTAGTGCAACCCTTGCATGTCTAGCCGCCCTCACACCTATCTTAGGTGTGGGGGCGGCACCCCGCTTGATCATTATTTAGTAGATCTGATCCGTTACGATTGCTCCTTGTTCTACAAGGATTAGTTTAATATCTGCAATAGTTAGGCCTTACAAAGGGGGGGAGGATCCAGCGGCACGTAGGGTGTCGTTCGCTACTCCTAAACAGGATGTTCCGGGGATCAACTTCGTGTTGGTTTTTAGGCCTTGTTTAGGATCGGCTTACGATCACCGTGCGTGGCCGCGAGGCCCAACTCCGGAGTAGGATGATCCGATTATGCGGTGAAAACCCTAAATCGTCGTAGATCTAATTAGCTTTATCTTGATCAAGCAGGACCACCATATATTCGTGCACCCCGTACGAATCATGGGTGGATCGGCTCCTTGAGCCGATTCACGAGGATAACCCGAGAGCCGATCGAGGCTCGTATTTAATGTTTACGTGTATGCCATGCAGGAAACTAAGCGAGGCATCTCCATCACCTTCCCGACCAGGTATAGGTCGGGTGGCACGCCCTTGCAATCAGCATCGGACGTGTGACCAGAAGGCTTTGCGGGCCGTCGCTCGGAGGGACCTCAGCCAGCCGCAGCTCTAGGTTGTTCCCGGCTCTACCGTGTTGACCGTCGCTGCCCGCCGGTGGGTTTTGACAGTCAACACATTCTGGCACGCCCGGTGGGACCAGCTTCTACATCAACCACATCGCCATCTACATCTGAGATGGCGGACGGCACGCCAGTCACCTACGAGGAGCTGCCCGACGAGCTCAAGAAGAGGTATGACGAGATCAAAGTCACCCTCGAAGCCGACCTCATCGGCTCTTTTCAGAGAACCCGTTCACATGGCATCAGATGGAAGGGGTTCTCACCACAAGGTGCACTCGATGGGATAGACCTCTCTGCCCCGTCGGAGGAACGCACCAGGTCCCTGCGGCAGGAGATCAACTACTTGGTGGCTCACTCGCTACACCGCCACTCTGAGAACCTGGTCAACACGTTGGAGCGTGTCGCTCTTCGCGTGATCCAGGAGATCATGAGGCACCGGTACTCGCCGTCGGGACCAGCTCTCGGGACGCATCAAGGAGAGTTGCCACTCCGGTCCCGTCCACCGCTGCCATATGCGTTGGCAGCACCGAGAGTGCCGGCTACACCGGCATTCGTCGTCTACAAGATTGGTGGTGACCCTAGTGACTACCGGTTCTTGCCCGAGGCGCCTAAGGAGATCCCTCACGGGTACACGTGCACGTATGTGCCGGATTGTGGCAACCGGGCACTCACAAACCAGGCCACAACATCGGGGACTTCGGGAAAACGAGGAGGGACGTCGCGCGACGAGCTTGAGAAGCAGACGTGGCTAACTAAGTACGCCACCCCGACGAACCTCCAGAGCTCAGCTCCTGCAGTTGGCTCAGAGCTGGAAAAGAAAACATGGCTGGCTAAGTACGCCACCCCGGCGAATCTTCAGAATTCCACTCCTGCAGCCAGCACAGCGGATCAAATCAGTACCATACTGAGAGACCAGTTCGGCATGGTGCCGAAAAGAAGGGCCATCGGCTATTCCAAGCCGTACCCCGACGACTACGAGATGATCCCGCTGCCACCTAAATATCGGCTCCCCGATTTCTCCAAATTCGGTGGATCGGATGGTTCCAGCTCCATCGAGCACGTGGGCCGATATTTGGCGCAACTAGGACCGGCTTCGGTGTCGGATCAACTACGCGTGAGGCTCTTCTCACGGTCCCTCACGGGATCGGCTTTCGGATGGTACACCTCTTTGCCACCGGACTCCATCCGGACTTGGAAGCGGTTGGAAGAGCAGGTTCCATATGCAGTACCATTCGGAGGCTTCCGAGTCCGGCATTGCCGATCTAGCACAACTACGTCGAAGCGCGGAGAAACGCGTGACGGAATACATCCGGCGCTTCGAGAATCTTAGGAACCGATGTTATTAGGTTCGTATTACCGAAAAAGAAGCGATCGAGCGGTCGAGTTGGCGATAGCAGGGCCTTGCAACACAGCTCAAGGATATGGCCTCCCAAGCAGATTATCCCTCACCGGCGCACATGGTTCGAAACTATCGGCATATGAACAGCGCCACCCGGACCTGTACCAAGACAAGTTCAAGCGTGCGGTAGTCCCGAGTCGATGCAGAGGAAGACGAAGTTCCTACGGGAGACCAAGAGGTAGCAGTGGCTGAATGGACTCGGGGAGGAACCCCCGTATCCTGCAAATGGGTAAAGCCACCAGGCCCACCCAGGGGATTTGTTTGACGTGACCAAGACTGAGCAAATCTTCGACCTCCTGCTCAAGGAGAAGCAGTTGACGATTCCTGAAGGTCTCAAATTCCCCACGGTGCAAGAGCTGAACGGAAAGCCATACTGCAAATGGCACAACTCGCTCTCCCATGCCACCAACGACTGCAGGGTATGGCGTCAGCATATCCAAGCGGCGATAGAAAAAGGGCGTCTAATTTTCAACCAGTACGCCATGAAGGTCGACACCCAGCCCTTTCCCGCCGTTAACATGGTAGAGTGCACTTACCCTGAAGGTTGCCAGCCAGGATCCTCGTTCAGCATCAACATGGTAGGACCCGGGCACCACTGCGGCAAAGATGGAGACGAGGGCAGCCTGCTCTCGTAGCAAGGACACAGAGGAGGCCGCTCCACGCGATCGGCTCCATCATGATGGCAAGCGCTACGTCACAGAGGGAGAGGTGAAGAACATAAGATATCAGCGACCCCTCTCTGATCACCTCCTCAACAAGTATGTAAGTCAGTATGACCAACGCCGACGATCCAGCTATGATGATGAAGGAGATCGTCTGGCTAGAGAAGCCAGAAGATATCGTCGGCATGATCGTGATGAGGAGGAGCACGAGCGCCGTGCCATAGAAAAATCAAGGGAGCAAGACGACAGCGACAGGCATTGGGACTGCCCCTTCTTCAGACACTGCTGGGATTCAGGAATGAGCCGATTGCCCACAATCGGCAATTGCCCAGAATGCAACCAGAAGAAGAAGGAGACAGCCAATGTGTCTGTGTTCAGGCGCTTAGGACCTCTCCCGCCACAAAGCAAACGTGCTGAGTCCCCTCGGTGGGCGGATCTCGAGGATTCAGAAGACGAGGGACAAGAAGAAGAAGAAGACAGGTGCCACCGGCCAAGGTGGTGCCCTGACGGACTCAGCCGTTCCCAAAAGCGCAGGGTTCAGCGATTGCGCGGCCTGGAGGAAGCTGAAAGGTTATACTTGCATACGCTAAGGAAGGCACGACCTGATCTGGCTGCGAAAGTTCAGCGAACCCTGGACGAAGAGGGTCGTCCACGGAAAATGGAGTGGCGCCCAAAGCAGAGGAAAGCCGATGATGAAACATCGGCTGGTACAAACATGGTGTTCATCCTCCCTTCGGAGTTCGGTGCTCCGGGGTTTGACGAAGCATCCGTGGCACAACTTGATCTGCGGCCCACGGCCGGTTATCTTTGAGAAGCCACGAGAAAGAAGCTACCGGCATCCGAAGGCCCCAGTACTCGCGAGGATATATTGATGGGAGGCCTGTAAACAAGATGCTGGTAGATACCGGAGCGGCAGTCAACATCATGCCGTACTCTATGCTACGTCGGCTGGGACGCTCTAGCTCAGATCTAATCAAGACCAACGTGACATTGAGCGATTTCAACGGCCAAGCGTCTGACGCACAAGGAGTTCTGAACGTGGATCTGACCGTAGGAAGAAAAACTATCCCTACAACGTTTTTCATCGTCGATAGCACGAGCACTTATGCTTTGTTCTGTCGGGAAGAGATTGGATCCACGCCAATCGCTACATTCCCTCCACGATGCACCAATGCATAGTACAGTGGGATGGAGATGAGGTAGAGGTCGTCCAGGCCGATGACTCAGCCGAAATTTCAACGGCTGGCATGAACGCATGGGAAGCAGCAGGCCAAGAACCCCTCTCAGGTATCAATTTGGACGACTGCGAGCGCATCGACGTGACAAAGGGAAGGGTTAAGCTGGTTTTATCCACTGGCCTGACCATGTAGTTGAAGCAAAGCGATGTGCAACTTGGCGAGGCTGATCCTTGTGATCGGCCCCAAAAGTCTATGAAGGGACATTACAGAACCTTCAGTCAGCGCTTCAATCATTATGGAGGCCGATCCCAGCAATCGGCCAAAATTATCTTCACCACATGTTCTGCTTGTGTTCAACATCGATCTACTGAGCAGTGGCCACGTCGGCAGATGAAAGTCAGCACGAATCTTCGCGGAGCCGACGTGCAAGTACAGTGCCTTGGCTAACCACAAAGCCGATATCTGCAGTCACCTGGCAGATTCGGCTTGGGGGGCATATAGTCAGATGAAGAACATGTGCAGATAAACATGTGTAAACGTGTATGCAGTGAAACATTGGGGGCCGATTAGGGAAAATCGGCCAGTAAAAAAAAATTTTAACAGCCGATGCGAGGGCATCGACTTTAGAACAATTACACGGGACCCACCAGATGTGCGCTCAAGGCTCAGGTTTGCGCTAAGATGGTTTAGCTTCATGAGCGACAGTTCAGCGGTACAGCGGCGTTCAATGGAAAAGCTGATCAATGGGGACAAGTTTGGCTAACTGTTCTTGGTGGCTGTCTCAGATTACCAGATTACCTGAGGTCAAACCCTTTTCTGTTGTATCGGTGCATCCTCGCTGATGTTCTCGCCTTGATTAAGGCTCGGGGGGCAGCTAATTTGGTAGATGCTCTATTTTCGGGAGCCGATTGGGCGTCGGCTTTTCGGGGTTTGGACTGTCCTGGATTCCCAAAATAGCCGATGAGTGATCGTCGGCTAAGGGATTGCGAAAATTATGGTCAGATATCAAATCGCAGTCTGAATCTGAGAAGTGCTTGACTGACGATCTAATCGACATTTGAGTCCAGCTTCACGGGCGTCCAAAGGAGAAGAAATCCGATACGTTGCTATCGGTCTTGGCATGACAGGCGGAAGGAAGGAAATTGGATTAATTGAAAGAACAATTTTCATTAATTCAAAGGAGCGGCTTTACAGGAAAGAGGATCTGGTGCCTAGTGCACTGCTACTACTAGTCCTATTCTACTAGTCGTCGCTGTCCTCGTCATCACCGCCGTCGATGTCGTCGGCGCTGCTCCCAGGAAGCTCCTCGTCGCTGCTGTCCCAGCCCTTGGCCGGAGCCTCGTCCTCCTCGTCATCATCATCATCCTCGCTGTCCGCCCAGGAGCGGAAGCGCTTGGTCGGCGGATACCCGATGGAGGAGGAGGATTCATCCTCTTCCTCTTCCTCCTCGTCATCATCATCGTCTTCGCTGTCCGCCCAAGCGCGGAATCGCTTGGCCGGCAGAAGCTTAGCAGAGGAAGAGGGGCCGCCCTCCTCTTTTTCTTCTTCTTCCTTGACTTCTTCCCCCTTCCCGTTGGGGGAGGTGGGTTTCGCCCAAGGATGGAGGTCGTCTTCACTTTCGCTCATCAGCTCCCCATCGATGAGGAACTTGAGGTCTTCTTCCCCATCGGTCAGAGGCAGGTTGCTCTCTGGCGCGTGATCGGAGTTCCACTCCGGCTCGCTTGAGGAGAAGGATTGGAGAGAGACGAAAGAGGAGGAAGAAGAAGACATGGCTGAGAGAGAAGAGGGTTTTTTGTTGCCGATGGCTGGAACAGAGGAAGGTGATGAAGAGGGCTAATCGATCGGCACAGTTAAATAATGAGAAGCCTGGTGGAAATTTAATGCCATTGCAGTTTCCGAGGTGATGACGCCAGAGCTATCGAATTTTGCAGAGAAGCTGAGAAGACAGGGCATAATGATGACGGATACCGCAACGGCTCCGCTCCGCCACGACATGACCCTTCGGAGGAAAAACGAGTGGTTTTGGAATTATCATTGCCAAAACCAGGGGGCATGTGTTATCACCGGATTTTGGCCAAATCGGGAGGTGGGCCGTAAGGAAGATGGGCTTGAAAGATTACACGTGGAATATCTCTGAAGCGGCCTTGTGCGAAGAGTTTGGGCTAGATTGCCCGTGTATCTTTAATTATAGTAGATTGCATCTTAGATTGAAAGTTAGAGTTTGTATCGTGTACGGTGGGGATTATTCCCACGTTAGAAAGTCCCCTGGACTATAAATATGTATCTAGGGTTTATGGAATAAACAACAACAAACGTTCAACCAAACAAATCAATCTCGGCGCATCGCCAACTCCTTCGTCTCGAGGGTTTCTACCGGTAAGCGACATGCCGCCTAGATCGCATCTTGCGATCTAGGCAGCACAAGCTCCACGTTGTTCATGCATTGCTCGTACTGAAGCCTTGTTGATGGCGAGCAACGTAGTTATCATAGATGTGTTAGGGTTAGCATAGTTCTTCGCGTAACATGCTATCGTAGTGCAACCCTTGCATGTCTAGCCGCCCTCACACCTATCTTAGGTGTGGGGGCGGCACCCGCTTGATCATTATTTAGTAGATCTGATCCGTTACGATTGCTCCTTGTTCTACAAGGATTAGTTTAATATCCGCAATAGTTAGGCCTTACAAAGGGGGAGGATCCAGCGGCACGTAGGGTGTCGTTCGCTACTCCTAAACAGGGATGTTCCGGGGATCAACTTCGTGTTGGTTTTTAGGCCTTGTTTAGGATCGGCTTACGATCACCGTGCGTGGCCGCGCGGCCCAACCCGGAGTAGGATGATCCGATTATGCGGTGAAAACCCTAAATCGTCGTAGATCTAATTAGCTTTATCTTGATCAAGCAGGACCACCATATATTCGTGCACCCCGTACGAATCATGGGTGGATCGGCTCCTTGAGCCGATTCACAGGATAACCTGAGAGCCGATCGAGGCTCGTATTTAATGTTTACGTGTATGCCATGCAGGAAACTAAGCGAGGCATCTCCATCACCTTCCTGACCAGGTATAGGTCAGGTGGCACGCCCTTGCAATCAGCATCGGACGTGTGACCAGAAGGCTTTGCGGGCCGTCGCTCGGAGGGACCTCAGCCAGCCGCAGCTCTAGGTTGTTCCCGGCTCTACCGTGTTGACCGTCGCTGCCCGCCGGTGGGTTTTGACGATCAACACATTCTCGGCACGCCCGGTGGGACCAGCTTCTACATCAACCACATCGCCATCTACATCCGAGATGGCGTACGGCACGCCCGGTCACCTACGAGGAGCTGCCCGACGAGCTCAAGAAGAGGTATGACGAGATCAAAGTCACCCTCGAAGCCGACCTCATCGGCTCTTTTCAGAGAACCCGTTCACATGGCATCAGATGGAAGGGGTTCTCACCACAAGGTGGTGGCGGTTGCGATGCCGCCGCTTGGCGTACCGTGCGTCTAGTAGACGGTCGTTGCGGTAGCGCTCCCAACAACTGTTTGTGGCGTCTGGTGGTGACGGCGATCGTCGGTTCCTTCCGGGTGGCGGCGGCGACCGCCGGTTCCTTCAGGGTAGTGGGGGCGGCGACCGCCGTTTCCTTAAGGGTGTCGTCGGCGCTGGCGATCTTGGGCCGGATGATAGGGGAGGTGGCGCCGGTGCTTTTCTTACCACTCGGAAGACCCCCCGCCAGACGAATCTGGTTCTTCGGCCATGTCATAAGCCATGAGGTGCAATCCCCAAGGGGCAAAACATCGCCTTCGTCTGTGCCCGGAGGTTGAAAGGGGGAATGGCGTAGCGGTACTCCGGCACTACCATTACCAACTTGACCTTCGCCACGTCTTCCGCCAATGTAGCGCCGTGCATAACGCGGGAAGCCATGACATAGCCGCTAGCAACTTCCACCAACTTGCCGCCGGGCTCCACCGTTTGCGTAAGTATGCATTGTTCATCCCGAGTCGGGGCGCCATGTTGGGCATCGTGAGATGGCGATCACGAAAGGCATATATAGTTAAAGAAGATGACGCGAAGGAGTAACTAATGAGTTTACCTCCTTGATGGCGTCGATCTCGGCTACTGTCGATACAAGGGCGGCGGTTGGGGGCGTCGATGCGACCAGTTGGAGCTGCGGCGGCGTCTGGTGGAGCCCCGACGCCGGCGTCGGGTGGAGCGGCACCGTCGGCGACACGTGGAAGCTTGAGTTGCTGCCGCTAATGCTGGGCACATGTATCGGCCCCACTTGACCTCCCGCATTCCAAGCAGCTAACCCCTCCATCAACCCAGGGGGGATGATCTGCCGGATCTTCTCGTCCAATAACTTGTTCATCATCTCCGTGTTCTCCAGAGGCTTTTCGGCCACCAGCTTCTCTAGTGACTCCACCTTCTTCTTCAGCTCCCGAACCTCGGATTTATCCTTAGCCGATGACCTCCTCTCCAGCTTTCTCGTCTTGGCATCCGATCCGTAGTACTCGGATAGCTTCATACTTGTGCCAAAGCCGGACACACGGCCACCCGACGTCGGTGGCTTGTCTAGCTCCCTCTCCTTGTATTTGTTCATCGCCCTGTTGAAAGGCGTGTCCCACGGTTCCGTCGACCCCTGGGACGATGGGCCAGCCTTCGTCAACTCTTCATCCTTCAGACAAAGGAACTTAAGGTTAGCCCATTTGGCTTCATTGCCTAATAAGATGAGCGAAATAATATAGAACTATCCTTACCAGGTACTTCTCGAAATCCCTCACGTCTTCGTAATCCGTAATAAATTCCCCCGTCTTCCAGTCTAAGTAGTAGCGGGACCGGACAAAGTTCCTAGCCTGTTCATCATGGATTTTGTGCCAGGGGTTTTCTTTCCCCAGACGTACCATCTCGGCATCCTCCTTGTCCCAAGTGGGCTGTTTTCCTCGGTAACCGCCGCTTTCGGAATGGTGGGTCCCTAAGTTCAAATCCCGCATTTTCTTCCCCCAGGCGGTCCATTTTTTAACAGCGTCACTCTCTAAGTAAGACTTGAATGCATTAAAGTCTTCTAAGGAGAGCGATGGGTCTTTGCTACTTATCCTCTCTCAGCTTTCACCGGCGTCGATCTTTCTCTTCAGCCGGTTCTTCCAGCTGCTCAAGGCGGTGCTCATCTTCGTGAGAGCTAAAGAGTCCACCTTCTTATTGAACGGCTCCGGGAACATGTATCGTTGGTGAAGCTTCTGGAGGAGGGATTGGACGATAGCCTCGTTCTCCTTGCTTCTGAGGTCATGAGTTAGGATCGGCACGGTTTCACGGACGATGCACCCTAGTTGCATGCCGTACCCTTTGGCAACCCACGAAGGCTCCATCGGTAGGCCACTTTCGGAGACTACCGTGACAGCATCGGTGACGTTGGCGAGCACTTGCGGCCTCCGATCCCTCCTTGGCCTCCTCGCCGTCCTCTTCTTCTTACCCTCCCGAGGGTTGCCGCCGCTATCACCTTCCGTGCGGTTGGCCGCGTTCTCTTCACCGGTCGTCTCTTCACCGGTCCGGGCGGCGTCGTCCCGGGTATCGTCATCGTCGCCGGTGTCGGCGGCGGCCCCCGGCCCTCTCCCTCGGAGGCGGTGTCCCGGCCCTCTCCCTCGGAGGCGGCGTCCCGGCCCTCTTCCTCATCGTCGGGCGACTCGGCGGCGGCCTTCCGGGGCTGCTCGTAGCCCTCCCGTAAGTCCTTGTTGGCCTCTCTCGCTTCTTCGTTCGGCTCCCGGGCTTAGAAGTGTTGCCCGACATGTTTATTTTTGCACTTCATTAAAAAGAGGCAACAAGTTAGTACAAAAGTCAACCAGAAAATTCGGCATGACTTTTGCTAATTTTTCTACGTAGGAGTGCCCATTTCTCAACCGAAACGGAAGTTAATCAACGCTTCGGGAGAAATGGGCAACTCAATGAAATCCCTGCAAAAATATCCACCATATATCGACCATACAAACTTGCCCATCTACAATACATCAAACAAAAGCCAACATAAACCTGGAGCATCTATTTCAGCATATTTTTTAACCTAGCTGGAGCAGTACAACAACAATTACTTTCTTAACCTGGAGCATCTACCACCTGGAGCACTACCACCTGGAGCACTACAAATCTGGAGCACTACCACCTGGAGCACTACAAATCTGGAGCACTACACAACCTGGAGCACTACAAATACCATAGTACATTAAAGCTAGCACTTCACAAAGATATATGGGCAGTACCATTGGTACAACATATAGCGAACACTGCACAAAAGCATATACAAGATAATGAGCATGAGCATGAGCATGATCATTTCATAAATGAATTCAAATAGTAGCATTTCATGTACTAGTAGCATTATAGAGCATAAACAAGCATACAAGCTTATAGAGCAAGCCAACCAAGTAGCTACCGCCAACATGTGACTTCAAATGAAAATGCTATTATTCCGGATATAATTAAATAGCAGAAGCTTGAGCATCATATGGAAATGCTAGTGACTTCAAATGAAAATGCTATTACTCATAAATATACATTACAAAAGGCAGTAGCTAGTGACTTAAATTTTTTATAAATTCAAAGAGAATTATACCAATAGCTAATCAAATTTTAGTAGATAATTACTTAAATTTAAAAAGGCAGTATAGAGCAAGCCAACCAGTAGCTACTGCCAACATTGGTCAGGATCAGAGACAATGTAGTGATGGTTCTTGCTAGGCAGAGGCATTTTTGGTAGGTCTGTCATATTGATAGGCAGAGGAATATTCTTGCTAGGCAGAGGCATTTTTGGTTCAGGAATATATACTATATATATACTAAAACCATCTATTTAATCAGTGGCCAGAGGTGAACTAAAACCATTTATGCATTCTCATCTTGCAACCAGGGAGCATGAGCATGATCATTTCATAAATGATTTCAACCAGGGAGCATGAGCATGATCATTTCATTTTAATTTTAATTTAAACAAACTTCATTCTTTTTCAGAGAGAACTTCAAGAACTTTATTAGCTCTACTACAAGCAATGAATTAAAAAACAGCAAGCAATGAATTAAAAAAATAGCAAGCTTGACATCATTTATTTTGCATTATTCTTCACAACATTTATTTTGCTACAACATTATTCTTGATAGCATTTATTTAGATATATGGTTGATTACTCCAAGTTAGGAAGCAATAAAGCTTAAGTGTTCTTCTTTTACAACATTCATAAATGATTTCAACCAGGGAGCATGATCATGATCATTTCATTTTAATTTTAATTTAAACAAACTTCATTCTTTTTCAGAGTGAACTTCAAGAACTTTATTAGCTCTACTACAAGCAATGAATTAAAAAACAGCAAGCAATGAATTAAAAAAAATAGCAAGCTTGACATCATTTATTTTGCATTATTCTTCACAACATTTATTTTGCTACAACATTATTCTTGATAGCATTTATTTAGATATATGGTTGATTACTCCAAGTTAGGAAGCAATAAAGCTTAAGTGTTCTTCTTTTACAACATTCATCTAGTCACTTTGTTTTTCTTTTACAAGTACATCTAGGCATTTTAAAGCTTATGCTTGTTGGAGAAATGGAGATTAGCTATCTTATAAACAAATAAACAAATAATTGTTTACTGCAAAACACAAGATACCAATTAATTGTTTACTGCAAAACCAACATACCAAACATATAAACAAATAATTCACATTGCATTAGTATTTCTTCTTGTTTATTCAGCCTTCTTAGATGAAATAATCTTCACTACATTGCATTAGGATTCAATCAGACGATTACATGGACAAATGCTACTCTAGGGATGCTATAAGATGAAATAATCTTCACTACATTGCATCCCAAAAGCACCAGAAAGAAGGACTAATTGAGCACAGGATTGGGGATGGGCACAGGGCAGTGGAGAGGGGGACAAGGGAGTGGGGACAGGGGAGAGGGGCTCTCACCGAACGGCGGCGGTGCAGGGTTGCGGTGGCGGCGGCGTTGTCCTCCTCCTCCTCTGCGGCGGCGTGGCGGTCCTCCTCCTCGGCGGCGGCGTGGCGGTCCTCCTCCTCCTCCTCTGCGGCGGCGTGGCGGTCCTCCTCCTCGGCGGCGGCGTGGCGGTCCTCCTCCTCCTTGATCTGCGGCGGCGGCTCGGGGTTGGGCGTCCTGCTCGGCGGCGGCGTGGCGGTCCCCTTCCTCCTCCTCCTCGGCGGCAGCGGCGCTTGGCGGTGGCGGTGGTTGCGAGAGCAGTGGCGCTAGGGTTGGCTCGTTGTCGGGGAAGAAACTGCTAGTGTGGGGAGTGGGGAAGAAAGGTTCAAGTTATTTCACCAAGTGTCTAAATTCTGTGGCGCACCCCTCTAAGTGCGCCACAGAATAAGCATTCTGTGGCGCATCAGCTCTTTCATGCGCCACAGAATTCCTTAATTCTGTGGCGCACCTAAAGTGGCATGCGCCACATAATTTAGACACTTAGCAAAACAAAACGGGTTACTGCTGTGTCCTGACAGATACATAGTACTAGTCTAGTGGTTAAGGCCAATGTTAGGCCATTAGTAGCCAGGTTCGAACCCTGGCTGCCACACAATTTTTCTTCCTTTTTTTCATATTTTAGTTACATTTCAATAAATAACACAACATTATTTAGTAATTAGTAGAGAGAATTATAAATTACTTGTCTCATACAAACATGTTCTTGTTTCTCTCACACACACATGCATGTACTTGTCTAACACACACACTCACACACATGTGATAGACCAAAAAAAGATCTTCTTCGTCCCGGCAACGAGCTCTAGCGTCTCTTCGCAATCTTCTTGCCCTTTCGGTTGTTGGCGGTTGAATACTTTATGCCGGCCACCTTGAGATTTCTTCGCGTGAACGGACAACCTTTAGAGGGTAGGGAGGTCTTCCTTCTTACTTTACTAGTAGTAGGCATGTCGAAGTGCCCGTCGAATTCCTCCTCCATCTTCGGGTCACCGTTCTTGTCCAAGTCTTCCTCGTTGGCGTCTCCTTGCATTCCTATGATGCTCCTCTTGCCCCTCCTCACGACAACACGGCTAGGCCTCGACGGATCGGTGATGAAGAAGCATTGGTCAACTTGGCTACCGAGTACCCATGGCTCATTTTTCGCGGATGCGTTCTTCGATTTTGCATCGGGTATAACCATGGTTGTGAAATATCGGCCTTCTTTTTCGACCTTCTTGGCCCATCTCACATGAAACATTGGCACCGTCTCTCCACAGTAATTGAGCTCCCATATCTCCTCGATCCTTCCAAAAAATCTTTCCTTGACATTAGTCTCGTCATCGGCGTATGACAAGCATAGTTACTCCCGAGTTTTGATTTTCACTATTTCTGTCCTTTTCCTCGGTGTAGAATCTGTAACCGTTGATGTCGTACCCCTGATAGGTCCTTACGTTATGCGCGGGTCCCCGTGATAAGGTGTATATGAGTTTTTCATCTTCGGTAGAAGGCGTATTTCTCTGTGCTTCAACCAGTTGAGTTTGCTTGAACCAACGCGTGAAGCTGGAGTTGTGCTTTTTGGTTACGTCTCCCATCTTCCTCGGCCGGCCCATATCGATGTAATTCTGCTCGACCATGCTTTTGTGCTCTTGCACGAAAGGTTCGATCAGTTTTAAGTGTTGTAGCGCGACCCGGTGAGCCCTCGTCAAAGTCGTCGCGTCGATTTTCAATGCCGACATGGACCGAGCGGTAGCCCTCGCGGTGACCGACTCCGGCCGAGCCTCCCGAGGTGCGTCCCGGGGGTAGACCAACATGATCCTCGTCGTCCTCGGTGCTTAGATAATTCTGGCGGAAGGAGATGCACTCGTAGGTTAGAAACCCCTTGGCCATGCTTGCGTCCGGACGGGCCCTATTGCGAACGTATCCTTTCATGACACCGTTCCGCCTTTCGAAAGGCATCATGTTGTGGAGGAACGTTGGGTCGAGCTGCTTGATGTCTTCAACGACATGGAGAAGGAGATGGACGCATGTATCACAGAATGCGGGCGGGAAGTAAATCTCGAGCTCACATAGTATCACCACGATCTCATCCTGTAGCATCTTGAGCTGCCTCACGCTGATCGACTTCCCGGTGATAACGTCAAAAAAGTTGCATAGGCCAAACAGCGTATCACGGACGTGCTCGTCCATTATGCCTCGGATCGCAACGGGAAGTATCTGCGTCATTAGCACGTGGCAATCGTGAGACTTCATCCCGGTGAACCTCTTCTTCGCTACGTCCAGTATATCTCGCTTATATTCCCCGAGTAACCGTGAGGAACTTTCACTCCTAGGAGGCACCTGAAAAACTGCTCGAGCTCCTCCGGACTCGTTGTGAAGCGGCAGCGGGAAGCTGCACCGCGTTCTTCTTAGCCCTTTTACGGAGACGTTGAGTCCCTTCCGTCCGATCATCATCATCATCATCGTCAGTATCGGGGGCTTGAAGATCTTTCCTGATGCCACAATGTTTAAGATCGTATCTTGCTTTCGGTCCATCCTTGGACTTTTCTGAGTTGCAAAGAGTGCCAAGCAGACTCTCGGTAACGTTCTTCGTAATGTGCATGACATCGAGGCTGTGGGGCGTGTGGAGGACCTTCCAGTACTCCAAGTCGTGGAAAACAGACCTCGCTTTCCATACACCGAGCAGCGGCTCTGGCTTCGGTCGCTTCTTTCCCGCGCTGGGCACTCCTTCCAATTTTTCGGAAGATCATCGATTTCTGCGCCGCTCCTCGGGCGTGGGGGTCCATCGGGCTCATCTTTACCATTGAACGGATCACCGCGTTTTCTCCACGGGTGATCCAAGCGAAGCCACCTTCGAGCACCTGGGTAGACGGTTTTCGAGGACCCGGGATCCCTTGGTAGTTGTAGATGCGGGGTATCGTCCATGCACTTCACACAGCCGTTGAATCCGTGGCCCACCTGGGCAGATATATATGCATAACCAGGATAGTCCGTGACCGTCGTGATCAACGCGGCTCTCATATCGAAATAAGTTCTAGTGTAGGCGTCCCACGTACGGGGTGGCGTCTTCCACAACGTGTCTAACTCCTCTTTCAGCAGCCCGAGATACAAATGCATGTCGACACCTGGTTGTTTCGGCCCCTGAATGAGAATACTCAGTGTGTATGTACCTTTGCTTGGTGCACAGCCACGGGGGTAGGTTGTAAGGCCATACAAACACAGAGCCGGGTGCTATGCGTGCTACTCGGTTGCCGAACGGATTGAGTCCATCGGTGCTCATACCCAGCCTGATGTTCCTTGCGTCGCCCCGAACCTAGGGAAGGCGATGTCCAATGCTTGCCACCGTCCAGCCGTCTGAAGGGTGTGTCAGCATATAGCCCATCTCCGGATCTTCTTCGGGCTTCTGCCTTTCCGCGTGCCATTGCATGAGCTTTGCTTCCTTAGGGTCCACGAAATACCACTGCAGACGGGGAGTGATAGGAAAGTACCATACCACCTTTCGAGGTACCTTCTTGTTCCCAACCTTATACCATCCGTGGCCACACACCGGACATGTGGTTCTGTCCTTGTACTCGCACCTATAAATCACACAATCATTAATGCAGGCGTGGTATTTTTCGTGCGGTAGGTCAAGGGGACACACGACTTTCTTGGCCTCCTCGGTACTACTTGGCAATGTGTTCCCCTCCGGGAGACGATCGTGCCAGAATTTTAAGTTCTTGCTGAAGCTGGAATCGGTCCACTTGTTCCGCGTCTTCATCCGCAGGTAATCAAGCGTTACATGCAAGCGCGTATCCTGCGGACGACACCCGTGAAAGATCGGAGTCATACCGTCTTTCTCCATTTGCGACAGCTTGGCTCTCTCTCTAGCTGCAACTCTATCGTTGCTCGTCTCCTGGAGGAGAAGATCTTGAACATGAGAGTCCCGCAAGGCCGAAATTAGCGGGGTCGCGCCGGAATCTTCTTCTTCATCATGATGATGTTCTCCGCCGGCATCTTCTTCTTCATGATGATCTTCTCCGCCGACTTCTTCTTCATGATGATAGTCCCCGTCGGCATGATGATAGTCTTCTTCATGATGATAGTCATCTCGCTCGACATGGTCTTCATGCGCACCATTTGATGGGGCCGGCCGCGCCTGGTTGTCTTGCATGAAACCGCGCCTCGGCAGGTGCTCCTCCAGCTTGTCCGGAATCGGGGTTGATCCAGCGCTCGAGTTTGCATGATCGACACGGACATCTTATCTGGCGCCTATTGTTCCGAATCATGTCCTCCTTCGCGTCTATCTTGTATCTAGAGATTCGAGCGGAACTCATCGAGAGGACCATGCTTGCCTGCAAATGGTATACATAGAACAGGAAATTAGAACCGCACCAAATGCACACACATGCATGGGCCGTACCTCTCCTCAAGGTATTACATGGAGCGGAAAAATTCGGCATGACCTCTCCTCAAAGTAGGACATATGGGTAGTGCAAAACTTGCCGAAACGGAAATGAATCAACATTTCGGCAAACATCCATGCACCACACCGGCACACACACAAGCGCTTCACCCGCAACAAGCATCCATACACACGACGGCCACACAAGATCTACAAGCATATGCATGTCTCCTCCAAGCATATGTATGTCTCCTCCAACTACTCACCTTCTAGATTCGATACCGAGACGAGACCGCGATCGATGAGTTCGAGAGGAGGAGAGAGTATGGAGAGCCTTCTCCTCAACTCCAATTAAGTATCAACCAAAGTAAGTGCAATAAATACCCAAGCAAGTGAAAAGTAGAGTCAAAATGGTATGAGAGAGAAGGGGGGACGAGCTAGATGGAGGAAGAAGAATGGCTTGTGTAGTGTGGTAGGTGGGAGGTTGGCTCACTTTTGTATATCTGGTTCGCTAATTCTGTGGCGCACCTGAACAAATGCGCCACAGAATACCTTATTTCTGTGGCGCACGAGCCAAGCTGCGCCACAGAATAGCTTATTTTTGTGGCGCACTGTGGCCGTGCGCCACAGAATATCTTATTTTTGTGGCGCACCGTGGTACGTGCGCCATAGAAATAGTAAAACCAATGATTGGGGGTATCAGCTGGTGGGGCCCACCAAGTTTTTGTGGCGCACGGTTCTTTGGTGCGCCACAAAATTAAGCTATTTTTGTGGCGCACCTTGCCTGGTGCGCCACAAAAAAAGTTTCTGTGGCGCATTTTTCGTGGTGCGCCACAGAACTAAGCTCCGCCTATAAGGGTTTTCCTACTAGTGTCATGTCCGTGCTTTGGAGATGGAGATCAAAAGCACAAGAAGAAAGGCCATATCATATCACACATTATGAATTGCATGTGATGTTAATCCTTTATGCATCTTATTTTTCTTAGATCGCGACGGTAGCATTATAAGATGATCCCTCTCACTAAATATCAAGATAATAAAGTGTTCATCCTTATTATGCACCGTTGCGAAGACTTGTCGTTTGGAAGCATCACGTGATGATCGGGTGTGATAGATTCTACATGTGCATACAACGGGTGCAAGCCAGAATTGCACACGCGGATACTAAGGTTGCCTTGACGAGCCTAGCATGTACAGACATGGTCTCGGAACACGGGATACCGAAAGGTAGAGCATGAGTCATATGAATGATATGATGAACACTTTGAGTGTTCGCCTTTGAAGCTACATCTTTTCTCATGAAGATCGGACTTGGTATAGTGGATTTGGTTCGTGTGATCACTAAGACAATACGAGGGATGTTGTTTTGAGTGGGAGTTCACCTAGTTAATTTAAGAATTAAAATTGAACTCAATTTATCATAAACTTAGTCTAAACTCTTTGCAAATATGTTGTAGATCATGGCGTCCCCCTCCGTCAGTTTTAACCAGTTCCTAGAGAAAGAAAAGCTTAAAAGCAATGGTAGCAACTTCACCGACTGGTTCCGTCATGTGGGGATTTTCCTCAATGGTGGAAATCTGCAATATGTGCTCCATGCACCGCTAGGTCCCCCACCACCACCTGCAGTATCCGAGGACGAAAAGAATGTTTACGAGACTCGGGTCATTCGGTACTCTCAAGTTCAGTGTGCCATCCTGTGCAGCCTAGAGACGGAGCTCCAAAAGCGTTTTGAGCACCACGACCCTTATGAGCTGGTCAATGAGTTGAAAACTATCTTTGAAACTCATGCGGCCGTGGAAAGCTATGAGGTCTCGAAACACTTCTTTGGCTGTATGATGGAAGAGGGCAGCTCCGTTAGTGAGCACGTGCTCGCTATGTCCGGGCATGCGAAGAAGCTCAGTGACTTGGGGATAGTTATTCCTAACCAGCTGGGTATTCATCGTGTCCTCCAATCACTGCCACCTAGTTACAAGAACTTCGTGATGAACTACAACATGCAGAACATGAACAAAGAGTTACCTGAACTCTTCTCCATCCTGAAATCTGCTGAGGTTGAGATAAAGAAAGAGAACCAAGTGTTGATGGTCAACAAGACCACCGGTTTGAAGAAGTAGGGCAAGCCTAACAACAAGGGCAACTTTAAGAAGGGCGGCAAGAAAGCTGCTGCGCCTCTTGAGAAGCCTAAGGCTGGTCCTAAACCTGATACCGTGTGCTATTACTGCAAGGAGAAGGGGCACTGGAAGCGTAATTGCTCCAAATATTTGGCTGATCTGAAGAGCGGCCTCATAAAAAAGAAAGGTATATTTGATATACATGTTATAGAGATCTATCTTACTGGTTCTCGTAGTAGTGCCTGGGTATTTGATACTGGTTCGGTTGCTCACATTTGTAACTCGAAAAAGGAACTGCGGAATAGACGAAGCCTGGCGAGGGAAGAGGTGACGATGCGCGTTGGAAATGGATCCAAGGTCGATGTGATCGCCGTCGGCACACTCCCTCTACATCTACCTTCGGGATTAGTTTTAAACCTCAATAATTGTTATTTGGTGCCTGCGTTGAGCATGAACATTATATCTGGATCTTGTTTAATGCAAGACGGTTATTCGTTTAAGTCAGAGAATAATGGTTGTTCTATTTATATGAATAATATCTTTTATGGTCATGCGCCTGAGATGAATGGTTTATTCTTGTTAAATCTCGATAGTAGTGATACACATGTTCATAACATTGATGCTAAACGAATTAAATTGAATGATAACTCTACTTATATGTGGCACTGTCGTCTTGGTCATATTGGAGTGAAGCGCATGAAGAAACTCCATTCTGAAGGACTTCTTGAGTCACTTGACTTTGAGTCACTTGATAGATGCGAAGCATCTCTAATGGGAAAAATGACTAAGACTCCATTTTCTAGAACAATGGAGCGAGCTACAGACTTATTGGAAATCATACATACCGATGTGTGCGGACCAATGAGTGTAGCATCGCGCGGTGGTTATCGTTATATTCTAACCTTCACGGATGATCTGACTAGATATGGGTATATTTACTTTATGAAACATAAGTCCGAGACTTTCGAGAAGTTTAAGGAATTCCAAAGTGAAGTAGAAAATCAACGTAACAAGAAGATTAAGTTTCTGCGTTCTGATCGCGGAGGCAAATATCTGAGTTATGAGTTTGGCATGCATTTAAAGAAATGCGGAATACTTTCACAGATTGACACCGCCGGGAACACCACATCGCAATGGTGTGTCCGAACGTCGTAATCGAACTCTCTTGGATATGGTTCGATCTATGATGTCTCTTACTGATTTGCCGTTATCGTTTTGGGGTTATGCATTAGAGACAGCCGCATTCACTTTAAATAGGGCACCATCTAAATCCGTTGAAACGACACCGTATGAATTATGGTTTGGGAAGAAACCTAAGCTATCGTTCCTTAAAGTTTGGGCTTGCAAAGCTTATGTAAAGAAGTTACAACCTGACAAGCTAGAACCCAAAGCGGAGAAATGCGTCTTCATAGGATACCCTAAAGAAACAATTGGGTACATTTTGTATCACAGATCCGAAGGCAAAATCTTTGTTGCCAAGAACGGATCCTTTCTTAAGAAGAAGTTTCTCACTAAAGAAGTGACTGGAAGGAAAGTAGAACTCGACGAGGTTATTGAACCTTCTCTCATAGATCAGAGTACCGGAAGATGTTCCGGTACAGCCTACACCAATAGGAGAGGAAGAAAATGATGATGATCATGAAACTTCGAATGAGGAAGCTACTGAACCTCGCAGAGCGACGAGGGAACGTACCACTCCTGATTGGTATGATCCCTGTCTAAATGTCATGATTGTTGACAACAATGATGAAGACCCCGCGACGTATGAAGAAGCAATGATGAGCCTAGATTCCAACAAATGGCAAGAAGCCATGAAATCCGAAATGGGATCCATGTATGATAACCAAGTATGGACTTTGGTAGACTTACCTGATAGCCGCAAGGCTGTCGAGAATAAATGGATCTTCAAAAGAAAAACAAATGCTGATGATAATAGGGATTTCTAGTTTCGTGCCCCTGGTTCGTTAGTTGTACTCAGTTTTCCCCAGCCTCTTAACTTTTCCTCAGTTTTCCCCTCCCTCTAGTTTGAAACCCCTTCCAGAGGCTCGGACGGGAGGGTTGCCGTCCGTTCGCAGGCCTTCCGTTACCGGTGACGGCTAGGGAGCCGCGGTGGTTTTGACTTGACCGTTGCTTTCGAAATGTGTTGACTATTGACCGGAAGAGCTGACCCAAAGCTTTCCCCTCCGTCCGAGACTCGGAGGAGCTCACACATCGCCCCTCCGCCGCCACGCCATCCTGCCCACCTACCTTATGGCGTCGTCCGCCGCCGAGCCGGCCCCGCCCCCACCACCACCCCCGGGCTCCGCCTCCACCGGATCTAGATCTACCCCTGTCCTCTTTGTAATTCCGTCTGGTGCGCAGACTATTCCCGCCAGCCGTGGAGAAGATTGGGAATCGGAGGGATCTAACGCATGGATTCCATCTGGGTAAGCATCGTCTGCCTATCCCATGTGAATTAACGAGTAGGCAGTTTTTGAGCGCCAATCGTTGTTGCTCAACTAACTGCGTTGCTTTTCGAATAGGATGGATCCAGCGCTGGCTTTTCGGCTGGTGGTTAGGCTGGATTCTAGCTTTACGCGTGATTCTAAACGCTGTAAGACTGGGTTTAATTTCCCTGTGGTGGTTGCAACCACCATCTCGTTAACGGATTTCAAAGCTAACATCTACGATAACTACACCTGGAGCTCTCTCGATGCAGTTCATTTCGAATATTTCAACGAACTCGGAGGGAAGATTTGTTCCACTAATTTCCGAAGAAGATCTGGGATTTCTTTTTGCTTTGAATGCTTCTTGCCGGTTCGGTAAAATTCGTATCCATGTGGACAGGGGCCGTGCATCATCCGGTGCCGGGGCATCATCGGGTGGTCGGGCATCATGTCTCTCTACCGCCGCCGCCTCTGCTAATAGTGTGCGCCGTGGCGCTCCTTGTAGGTCCACAGCAGCACCATCCGTCCCCGGTGCTAGTGGTAGCCGGATCGTTCGTACGGTCGATGTGGAGGACGATGCGGACATTGAGGATCAGCCTCCTCAAGATGATGAGGATGAGTTGATGTTTCCCGAATTGGTAGATCGATGCGGTAGCGGTGCAATGGAGGATCAATACATGGAAGATATGGCTTTTGGTGCCGGATTTGATGACACCGATGATGAAGAGAAGAATGAGAATGATGACAGCCTCGTTTTAGCCGATTACGAAGGTGAAGACTTGCCAACAATTGAGTGGAACAGGGAGAAACCCCGACTTGTAGAAGGCACCGTGTTTCAAACGATGATGGACTGCCGTAATGCAATTACTACATATCACATTCTCACTAAGAATAATTTCGAGGTTATTAAAAGTGAGCCGGTAGGTTCACAATTAAATGCCCATACCCAAGGTGTAGGTTTAGGCTGCATGCATCCACAATGCGCGAAGCGGCTTGGTTCGGGTACTACGCCAACCAGCTTGTGTATTTAGATCACGGTGTAAAATTTGTTATCTATTACCGACATCCCTTATCATTATGTTTCGGATAAAGAAGAATAATGAGATCCATAGGTGTCCACCTCTAGGGGGAGAGCCAGAGCTGAAAACAAAGCTAGCGAAGACTAGGTGGTTGGCAGATGTAATCCTAGATTGGCTGAGAGAAGAGCCTTCACTTGGTCCAACAGCACTCGTAAAAAAGGTGGTTGAGAAGTATAAAATGAAGGTACCTTACATGAGAATGTTCTATGCAAAGGAAATGGCTCTTGACAAGATCAATGGTCCATGGAATGAAAGCTTTCAGTTGCTTTACACTTTCAAAGCTGAAGTGGAGATGGCTAGTCCGAGCAAGTGTTGTAGCGATAGACAAGCATACAGTTCCCTACAAATTGAAAAGCAGGAAGGTAATGCACAAGGAATGTTTCAGAAGGGCTTTTGTTTGTTTCAAAGCTTGCTGGAAAGGCTTTTGGACGGTTGCAGGCCTTATTTGGCCGTGGATGCATCAGCTCTTCATGGCAGGTTTAAAGGACAGCTAGTTGCTGCTATCGCGAGTTGATGGACATAATTGGATGTTCCCTCGTTGCTTATAGGGTTTTGGAGGTTGAGTCACAGGAAAGTTGGACTTGGTTTCTGCAGAATTTGCGCGACCTTATAGGTCATCCAACGAGACTTGTTATCCACACGGACGCTTGCAAAGGTTTGGAGACTCGCGGTAGAAGCGAGTATTCCCTGGAGTGGAGCATAGGGAATGTATGCGACACTTGGTACAGAATTTTACAAAGAAATTCAAGGGTAAAGTTTTTACCGACAACCTATGGCCAGCTTCATACACATGCAGCTCTAGGAAGCATCTGTTTCATTTGGATGTGTTGTATAAACAAAAACCTGGGGTGAAGGAGTACTTGGATGAACATCATGGTAGGGTGTGGTCAAGAAGCCAATTCAATGAAATTTGCAAGGTAGACTATGTAACAAGTAACCTTGCGGAGAGTTTCAATTCAAAGGTCAAGTCATTGAAAGGGCTTATGTCTGTGGCAAATATTTGATAAGATTAGGCAGATGATCATGATAAAGATCGATCTGCGTCAAAGAATTGCATCCACAAATTATGTTGGCCATCTCATGCTCCCGTCTTTGATTAAGTCTTTGCATGCCAGGGAAAAACAATTGAGGATGCAGTGCGTCAGAAAAGGAATGGAGGCTGAGGTAACCTACACTGACAAAGACAACAGGCAGTGGAGGTATCCGAGTGAGTTTGGTTGATAGGACATGCCATTGTAGGGGATGGCAGATCCGTGGGATACCCCGCATACACGCATTGTTTTTCATGAGTGTTATAGGGGGTGAAGATGGTGAAGTTGATCAGTATGTGTCGGAGTTCTTCTCTCGTTGCCAAATTTAGGGCTGCATATGCTATGAATGTTCCTACCTTGTTGGGAAAAGACCAATGGATGAAAGTCGATCCAGAGCTTCAAACTCGTACTCTCCAGTATTGACTAGACCGGCAGGTAGGCCGAGGAAGAATAGGATCGAGCTAGTGCGAGAGGGTGGTGCACCGATTCGAAAACGTAAGTGCAAACGTTGTGGAATCCCTGGACACATTGCTAGGCTTTGTAAAAATGGAGTTGACCCAGCTTTTGGAATGGAAGATCAGGCGGGAGCAGAAAATGCGAGAGGAGAATGAAGCAGCAATTCAACTTGAGATTGAAGCAGCAGCTCAACATGATGTGATTGAAGCAGACAAATGCGAGAGGAGATTGAAGCAGCAGTTCAACATGAGGAGATTGAAGCAAGCAAATGCAGAGGAGATTGAAGCAGCAGCTCAACATGAGGAGATTGAACCGATGGATCGAGAGCGGGGGAACAGATGGATGTAGAGCTGCTTGAACCATTGGATGGAGAGCGAGAGGGAAAAGATGGATATAGAATGGCTTCAACCGATGAGTCTAGAGGAGAGGGAACAAGTATAGTCGAGAATGCCACGAAAGTGGTAAGGCCATGATACAAGCTAACTTCGAAGAGTGCATGGCGGAAGAAAAAGCACAAGCTTTGCGGAAGAAGAAGAACAAGAAAGAGGGCAAAAGGAAGGTAGACACCGGTAATATCCCCGTTAGGGTTACCCGGAGTAAGGTGGTGGTCCCGGCGAGTCACACCAGGAGCAAGAGAAAGATTTTATTCTGAACAACTAATTTGAATTTGTATGAACAATTTGTATTGGGGTTCCCTTTGTATTGGCGATCCCTTTGTGTTGAACAATTTGTATTGGGGATGCCTTTGTGTTGAACAATTTGAATTTGTATGAACAATTTGTATTGTGGTTCCCTTTGTATTGGGGATCCCTTTGTGTTGAACAATTTGAATTTGTATGAACAATTTGTATGCCACATTTAAGCCACATTTATCATTTTAGGGTTTTAGGGTTTTAGGGTTTTAGGGTTCAATTCAAAATAATTCAAAACATGGTGGAACCTTCCCATGGAGCCTTATTATGTTACCTACAACCTAGAGAAATAATAATGGAAAAGGAAATATAGAGATATGAAGTTTTTATGCCAAAAGCTTCAAAACCACTTCCTAGTCCATGAGCTACTAGATATGAAGATGCAGGGCTTTCTCGCTCAATACACCTCCCAAATACCCACTATGCTTACAAACTTTGTCCAAATGAGTCCAAATTCGTCACACTTGTGTATCTTTGAGTTGCAAACAATATCTAGTCGGCCAAAATGTAATATATTGTTCAAATAACACAATTTTACAATTTTTATGCCAAAAGCTTCAATTTCCCTTAGTCCGTTTATTATTTGGGTGCCCCTGTTTTACTTAGTGTTACTCGGCTTTCCCCTCCGGGCCCACTTGTTTTACTCAGTCATACTCAGTTTTGCCCTTCCGATAAACATTTCCTCACTTTTCCCCCTCTTAGTTCTACTCAGTTTTCCTAACTTGTACTCACCGGCTGATCTCTCGATTGGTCGAGATGTATGTCACACGGATCTTGGTTAGTTGAAAGCTCAACGAACGCTTGCACCGTTCGATCATTTATGATCGGACGGCCCGTATCTCTCTCTCTACCACGATGGACGCATACGGAGACAAGAGCAGAGCACATACCTACCAACCCCGGCAGCCGCATATTCCAGCCGCATCCTCCTCTCTCGTATTTCCTCTCTTACTACGGCGGTCGCGGCGGCGCGGATCTAACCGTGCGTGCGGCGGCGTGCGGCGCGCGCAGATCTAACCGTGCGTGCGGCGGCGCAGATCTAACCGTGCGTGCGGCGGCGCGGATCTAACCGTGCGTGCGGCGGCGCGGATCTAACCGTGGCGTGCGGCGGCGTGCGGCGGCGCGGATCTAACCGTGCGTGCGTCGGGCGTGCGGCGGCGCGGATCTAACCGTAGCGTGCGGCGGCGTGCATCTAACCGTGCGTGCGCCGTGGATCTAAGAGTGCCGGTGAGGATCTAACCGTCGAAATAGTTGAAATGTCTCTCTCTGTCTCACTTTCGATTCTATTCTCAGATCTGTTGAATGATGAAGAACACCAAGACGGCGGCCGTGCCGACAGTGGTCATCGATGCCACGAACATTGAAGCCATCGCCTACAACATCGCTTCGACGGCGCAGACCCAGCCTTCAATGTCGGAGCCTGTTGATGTCTACCTTCCGGTGCCGAGAGTGCGAATCGATGCCAAGACGATTGAAGCCATCGTCTACAACCGCGCTGCAAAGCCGCCGATCCAGCCCTCCGCAGATCCGTCGCTGATGAAGAACACCAAGACAGCGGCGGTTCCGACACCGGTCATCGATGCCACGAACATTGAAGCCATCGCCGATAACATCGCTTCAACGTTTGATGGCGCAGATGACCACCCCTCAGCCGCCCGTCGTCCCGGCCTTTCTTGCCCATCGCTGCGCGACCGTGTTCGACGCCGCAAATTGGGATAAATTATTATAAATTTGTATTTTTCAATTTCCAAATGGGATAAAATTGTTCGAACTACTACCTCCGTCTCAAAAAAAGCTTCTTCACGTTCTTGATGTGTCCATGTACATCCGTATGTATGATTTGAATTCTATCCCAACTTGATTGGGAAGATATTGATATGTATTTGATCCGGAGGCTGGTACATGCTTTCACTTTTGGGATCCCTTGCTAAAATTATCGTGCACATTACTTAGCACAAGTAGGAAATTGTACACCGAAATACAAGTGCTTAGAGCCACAACAAAATACAAGTGGTTAGAGCCATCTACTGAATAACAATTCTATACTAAATCGTCTACCGGAACCACATAACCGCTAGGACAGGGATGACACCTAATAAAACCGCACAGATGAATCTACTTTTCTCCTCTCCCATCACTTTTAGTTCATGTTCTAGATTTTCTACCACTTGATCAAATACGGCAAGATCTGTCTCAACTCTCAACTTCTCCTTGCGAATAAGCTCTGAATTCTTCTTTTCTTCATCCACAATACGCTTCAGCTCGAATATCATCAGGTTTTTACGGGCCAATTCATCACCTAAATTGGCCACCTTCTCCTCCAAATCCATCCTCCGGCTACACCACCGGGTTGATTCATCTTGGTATGCAATGTACCATGGATCATCGGCTTGCCTGGCTAACCGTAACAATAATGGAAAAAAGAACAACTGAAATCACCCCAACAGGCCATGGCGGAACTTCAAATTCACCCCAAATTCAACGGTAGTACAGAGAGCTGAAGCTATATACCTGCACTTCCGACGAGGTAGGAGAAGTAGAACGTGGCCACGACATGATCGAATCCCCACCCTCGCCGGTGTACCCGCTACGACGAGACATTGAGGACTATTTCGTACCTGCAAACTCCAATAAATTACGGGAACCGAATCGATTAGGGGGCGGGGGAGGCAGAAGCGGAGGTCTACCAATTGGTGCGCGGAACAAATCCCGGTCGTCGTGGGCGGCGGATCTCGCTTGCGGCGGACTTTCCTCGCGGTGGGTACAATGCGTGCGGACGAAACAAGTGCTGGAGCCGTGGTTGACGTGCAGCGCCGCAGTTCGTCCGACGCCGCCGGGGACGGAGCCGGCGGCGCGACGAGGCGCCGGCGCGCCGCCGGCGATGGCTGCTCCGTCCGACGGTGGGGAACGAGCTGCCAGCCGGTTCTCCGGTCTAGCTTAAGAATAATTAATTAGCGAACTTGTTGCTTCTCTCTATGATATTCTCTAAAGACATATATCGGAGCGGCAAGATATGATTTTTTCTCTCTAAATAAATAGACGACCCCACTGGTCATTGGCGGCGGCAGCCCCACAGAGCGGCAATATGTGTCTTTTCCTGAAAAATAGACGACCCCACTGGTCATTGGCTGCGGAGGCCCCACAGAGCGGCAATATATGAGTTTCTCTAAATAAATAGACGACCCCACTGGTCATTGGCTGCGGCAGCCCCACGCAGCGGCAATATATGTCTTTTCCCGAAAAATAGACGACCCCACCGGTCATTGGCTGCGGAGGCCCCACGGAGCGGCAATATATGAGTTTCCCTAAATAAATAGACGACCCCACTCGGTCATTGGCTGCGGCAGCCCCACAGAGCGGCAATATATGTCTTTTATCGAAAAATATACGACCCCACTCGGTCATTGGCTGCGGCAGCCCTATAGAGCGGCCCCATTTGTCATTGGCAGCACCGCGTATAAAATCATGAAATAAAACGGCCCACACGTCGGCCGATAGATGGATGGCTGCTCCGACGTGTCTCCCGACCCTACCCGTCAGCACGAGACGGTCGGGGAGGAGCTGCCCCCGTGCGGCCCCACCCGGTCGGACTAACGGTCAAGGCCTCCGACCCGACGGCTACCGGCCGTTCCAGCACTTGTGCGTGTTTCAAACTAGAGGAGGGGAAAACTGAGGAAAAACTAAGGGACTGGGGAAAACTGAGTACAACTAACGAACCAGGGGCACGAAACTAGAAATCCCATGATAATATTACTGTCTATAAAGCTTGACTTGTCGCAAAGGGTTTCCGACAAATTCAAGGAGTTGACTATGATGAGACTTTCTCACCCGTAGCGAAGCTAAAGTCTGTGTGGATTTTGTTAGCAATAGCTGCATTTTTCGACTACGAGATTTGGCAGATGGATATCAAAACGGCGTTCCTTAATGGTGACATTAGGGAAGAGTTGTATATGGTACAATCCAAAGGTTTTGTCGATCCTAAAAATGTTGAAAAGGTATGCAAAGTTCAGCGTTCCATTTATGGACTGAAACAAGCATCCCGGATTTGGAACCGACGCTTTGATAAGGTGATCAAAGACTTCGGGTTTATACAGACTCATGGTGAGGCCTGTATTTACAAGAAAGTGAGTGGGAGCTCTGTAGCGTTCCTGATATTATATGTAGATGACATATTATTGATTGAGAGCTATTAAGCAGTATTAAAGGTTATTTGAATAAGTATTTTTCAATGAAAGACTTTGGTGAAGCAGCATACATTTTAGGCATCAAGATTTATAGAGATAGATCAAGACGCCTAATAGGGCTTTCACAGAGTACATACCTGGACAAGATTCTAAAGAAGTTTAGAATGGATGAAAGCAAGAAAGGGTTCTTGCCTATGTTGCCAGGTAAAGTCTTGAGTAAGACTCAAGGTCCGGCTACGGCAGAAGAAAGAGAAAGGATGAATAAGATCCCCTATGCCTCGGCAGTAGGCTCTATCATGTATGCCATGTTGTGTACTAGACCGGATATCGCACATGCTGTTAGTATGACCAGCAGATATCAAAGTGATCCAGGAATGGAACACTGGATAGCGGATAAGAATATCCTGAAGTACTTGAAAAGGACTAAGGATATGTTTCTTTGTTATGGCGGTGACCAAGAGCTCGCTGTAACCAGTTACACCGATGCAAGTTGGAACACTGATCCTGATGACTCTAAGTCTCAGTCTGGGTACGTGTTTATACTGAATGGAGCTGCAGTAAGCTGGATGAGTTTCAAGCAGTGCACGGTGGCGAAGTCTTCAACTGAATCAGAATACATAGCGGCTTCGAAGGCTTCATCGGAAGCGGTATGGATGAAGAGGTTCATTGTTGAGCTTGGTGTGGTTCCTAGTGCATTGGACCCGTTAATCATCTATTGTGACAACACGGGTGCCATCGCCAATGCAAAGGAACCAAGGTCACACAAGAAGCTAAAACATATCAAGCTGCGTTTTCATTCGATTCGCGAGTACATCGAAGATGGTGAAGTAGAGATTTGCAAAGTACACACAGATCTGAATGTGGCAGATCCATTGACTAAAGCTCTCCCTAGGGCAAAGTATGACCAACACCAGAATGTCATGGGTGTTAGGTACCTTACAATGTAATCTAGATTATTGACTCTAGTGCAAGTGGGAGACTGTTGGAGATATGCCCAAGAGGCAATAATAAAATGGTTATTATAATATCTTCATGTTTATGATAAATGTTTGCATACCATGCTATAATTGTATTAAGCGAAACATTGATACATGTCTGTTGTGTAAACAACAAGGAGTCCCTAGTAAGCCTCTTGTATAACTAGCTTGTTGATTAATGGATGATCATGGTTTCGTGATCATGAACATTGGATGTTATTAATAACAAGGTTATGTCATTATTTGAATGATATAATGGACACACACCCAAATGAGCGTAGCATAAGATCAAATCATTAAGTTCAATTTGCTATAAGCTTTCGATACATAGTTGTCTAAGTCCTTCGACCATGAGATCATGTAAATCACTTACACCGGAAGGGTACTTTGATTACATCAAACGCCATTGCGTAAATGGGTGGTTATAAAGATGGGATTAAGCATTCGGAAAGTGTGAGTTGAGGCATATGGATCAATAGTGGGATTTGTCCATCCTGATGACGGATAGATATACTCTGGGCCCTCTCGGTGGAATGTCGTCCGATTAGCTTGCAAGCATGTGATTGGATCACAAGAGATGACATACCACAAGATGTAGTAAAGAGTACTTGTCGGTAACAAGGTTGAACAAGGTATGAAGATACCGATGATCGAACCTCGGACAAGTAAAGTATCGCGTGACAAAGGGAATCGGCATCGTATGTAAATGGTTCAATCGATCACTAAGTTATCGTTGAATATGTGGGAGCCATTATGGATCTCCAGATCCCGCTATTGGTTATTGCTCGGAGAGGAGTCTCGGCCATGTCCGCATAGTTCACGAACCGTAGGGTGACACGCTTAAGGTTCGATGTCGCATAAGTAGATTCGGAATATGAGATGGAGACCGAAGTTTGTTCGGAGTCTCGGATGGGATCCAGGACATCACGAGGAGGTCCGGAATGGTCCGGAGAATAAGATTCATATAAGGGAAGTTAATTTCTAGGTTTCGAAAAAGTTCGGGATTTTTCCGGTGGAAGACGGGAAGGTTCTAGAAGGTTCCGGGGGTCCCACCAGTGGGCCCACGACCGTAGGAGGCCTAGCATGGGCCGAGGGGATGCTCCCTAGCCTAATGGGCCAGGGGCACATGCCCCCCAAGGCCCAGCTGGCCAAACCCCTAGGGTTTCCCCAAAACCCTAGGGGAGATCAACTTGGGGGGGAAGATTTCTCTCTTCCCCCCACTTGGCCGCCGGCCCCCAACCCTAGATGGGAAAGGGGGGCCACCCCAACCGACCTGGCCCCCTATATAAAGAGGGGAGGGGGTGGCCGGCCACTTCACCCCTTGATCAAACCCTGGCCGCCCCCCTCTCTCCTCCACCATACGCTACTCCGGCTTAGGCGAAGCCCTGCAGTTTTTCCTCCTCCATCACCACCACCACGCCGTCGTGCTGCTGGGATTTGGAGGAGATCTACCACACCTCCGCTGCCAACTGGAACGGGGAGAGGACGGGCTTCATCGACACCGTACGCACGACCGAGCACGGAAGTGCTGCCGGATTGCAGCACGGACGATCGACTACATCAACAACGAGATCTATCTCGTAGGCTTTGGAATCTTCGAGGGTTAGTCTCGCAATCTTCTCGTTGCTTAGATCTTGGTAGATTAGATCTTGCTTCTTCCTAGATTGGATCTTGGTTTTTGTTCATGTTCACGGTAGAAATTTGTTTTTCTATGCAACGAATCTTCAGTGGTATCAGAGCCGTGTCTATGCATAGATCTGTTGCACGAGTAGAACACAATGGTTTTGTCGGCGATGATGCTTTTGTTGTTTTTAGTTAGTGTACTTTGCATCTTGCGGGATGGTGGGATGAAGCGGTCGGGGCTAACTTTACATGACCGCGTCTCATGAGACTTGCTCCACGCTTGACATGCAACTTGTATTGCATAAGTGGCTTTGCGGGTGTCTGTCTCTCCCACCATAGTGAAGATTCAGTTTGCTCTTTCTATTGACAACACTAGTATCACCGTTGTGGTTCATGTTCGTAGGTAGATTGGATCTTACTCGAAAACCCTAAACCACGTAAAATATGCAAACCAAATTAGATGCGTCTAACTTGTTTTTGCAAGGTTTGGTGATGTTATATGGCCATGTGATGATGATTATATTTGATGTATGAGATGTTCATTATTGTATTATGGCAACCGGCAGGAGACTAATGGTTGTTTTTAATTTTTGTTAAAGACCTGCGTGTCTATTCATCATGTAATAGCTTTATTTCAAGTAGTTGTTATAGTAGCTATAAGTGATGGACAACCATGAAGCGGCGCCACTGACCTTGACGCCATGGTGGTGATGATGGAGATCATGTCCGTGCTTTGGAGATGGAGATCAAAAGCACAAAAGAAAGGCCATATCATATCACACATTATGAATTGCATGTGATGTTAATCCTTTATGCATCTTATTTTGCTTAGATCGCGACGGTAGCATTATAAGATGATCCCTCTCACTAAATATCAAGATAATAAAGTGTTCATCCTTATTATGCACCGTTGCGAAGACTTGTCGTTTCGAAGCATCACGTGATGATCGGGTGTGATAGATTCTACATGTGCATACAACGGGTGCAAGCCAGAATTGTACACGCGGATACTAAGGTTGCCTTGACGAGCCTAGCATGTACAGACATGGTCTCGGAACACGGGATACCGAAAGGTAGAGCATGAGTCATATGAATGATATGATGAACACTTTGAGTGTTCGCCTTTGAAGCTACATCTTTTCTCGTGAAGATCGGACTTGGTATAGTGGATTTGGTTCGTGTGATCACTAAGACAATACGAGGGATGTTGTTTTGAGTGGGAGTTCACCTAGTTAATTTAAGAATTAAAATTGAACTCAATTTATCATAAACTTAGTCTAAACTCTTTGCAAATATGTTGTAGATCATGGCGTCCCCCTCCGTCAGTTTTAACCAGTTCCTAGAGAAAGAAAAACTTAAAAGCAATGGTAGCAACTTCACCGACTGGTTCCGTCATGTGAGGATTTTACTCAATGGTGGAAATCTGCAATATGTGCTCGATGCACCGCTAGGTCCCCCACCACCACCTGCAGTATCCGAGGACGAAAAGAATGTTTACGAGACTCGGGTCATTCGGTACTCTCAAGTTCAGTGTGCCATCCTGTGCAGCCTAGAGACGGAGCTCCAAAAGCGTTTTGAGCACCACGACCCTTATGAGCTGGTCAATGAGTTGAAAACTATCTTTGAAACTCATGCGGCCGTGGAAAGCTATGAGGTCTCGAAACACTTCTTTGGATGTATGTTGGAAGAGGGCAGCTCCGTTAGTGAGCACGTGCTCGCTATGTCCGGGCATGCGAAGAAGCTCAGTGACTTGGGGATAGTGATTCCTAAGCAGCTGGGTATTCATCGTGTCCTCCAATCACTGCCACCTAGTTACAAGAACTTCGTGATGAACTACAACATGCAGAACATGAACAAAGAGTTACCTGAACTCTTCTCCATCCTGAAATCTGCTGAGGTTGAGATAAAGAAAGAGAACCAAGTGTTGATGGTCAACAAGACCACCGGTTTGAAGAAGCAGGGCAAGCCTAACAACAAGGGCAACTTTAAGAAGGGCGGCAAGAAAGCTGCTGCGCCTCCTGAGAAGCCTAAGGCTGGTCCTAAACCTGATACCTTGTGCTATTACTGCAAGGAGAAGGGGCACTGGAAGCGTAATTGCTCCAAATACTTGGTTGATCTGAAGAGCGGCCTCATAAAAAAGAAAGGTATATTTGATATACATGTTATAGATGTCTATCTTACTGGTTCTCGTAGTAGTGCCTGGGTATTTGATACTGGTTCGGTTGCTCACATTTGTAACTCGAAAAAGGAACTGCGGAATAGACGAAGCCTGGCGAGGGAAGAGGTGACGATGCGCGTTGGAAATGGATCCAAGGTCGATGTGATCACCGTCGGCACACTCCCTCTACATCTACCTTCAGGATTAGTTTTAAACCTCAATAATTGTTATTTGGTGCCTGCGTTGAGCATGAACATTATATCTGTATCTTGTTTAATGCAAGACGGTTATTCGTTTAAGTCAGAGAATAGTGGTTGTTCTATTTATATGAATAATATCTTTTATGGTCATGCGCCTGAGATGAATGGTTTATTCTTGTTAAATCTCGATAGTAGTGATACACATGTTCATAACATTGATGCTAAACGAATTAAATTGAATGATAACTCTACTTATATGTGGCACTGTCGTCTTGGTCATATTGGAGTGAAGCGCACGAAGAAACTCCATTCTGATGGACTTCTTGAGTCACTTGACTTTGAGTCACTTGATAGATGCGAAGCATCTCTAATGGGAAAAATGACTAAGACTCCATTTTCTAGTACAATGGAGCGAGCTACAGACTTATTGGAAATCATACATACCGATGTGTGCGGACCAATGAGTGTAGCATCGCGCGGTGGTTATCGTTATATTCTAACCTTCACAGATGATCTGAGTAGATATGGGTATATTTACTTTATGAAACATAAGTCCGAGACTTTCGAGAAGTTTAAGTAATTCCAAAGTGAAGTAGAAAATCAACGTAACAAGAAGATTAAGTTTCTGCGTTCTGATCGCGGAGGCGAATATCTGAGTTATGAGTTTGGCATGCATTTAAAGAAATGTGGAATACTTTCACAGTTGACACCGCCGGGAACACCACAGCGCAATGGTGTGTCCGAATGTCGTAATCGAACTCTCTTGGATATGGTTCGATCTATGATGTCTCTTACTGATTTGCCGTTATCGTTTTGGGGTTATGCATTAGAGACAGCCGCATTCACTATAAACAGGGCACCATCTAAATCCGTTGAAACGACACCGTATGAATTATGATTTGGGAAGAAACCTAAGCTATAGTTCCTTAAAGTTTGGGGTTGCGAAGCTTATGTAAAGAAGTTACAACCTGACAAGCTAGAACCCAAAGCGGAGAAATGCGTCTTCATAGGATACCCTAAAGAAACAATTGGGTACATTTTCTATCACAGATCCGAAGGAAAAATCTTTGTTGCCAAGAACGGATCCTTTCTTAAGAAGAAGTTTTTCACCAAAGAAGTGACTGGAAGGAAAGTAGAACTCGACGAGGTTACTGAACCTTCTCTCATAGATCAGAGTAGCGCAGTACCGGAAGATGTTCCGGTGCAGCCTACACCGATAGGAGAGGAAGCAAATGATGATGATCATGAAACTTCGAACGAGGAATCTACTGAACCTCGCAGATCGACGAGGGAACGTACCACTCCTGATTGGTATAATCCCTGTCTAAATTTCATGATTGTTGACAACAATGATGAAGACCCTGCGACGTATGAAGAAGCAATGATGAGCCCAGATTCCAACAAATGGCAAGAAGCCATGAAATCCGAAATGGGATCCATTTATGATAACCAAGTATGGACTTTGGTAGCCTTACCTAATAGCCGCAAGGCTGTCGAGAATAAATGGATCTTCAAAAGAAAAACAGATGCTGATGATAATATTACTGTCTATAAAGCTCGACTTGTCGCAAAGGGTTTCCGACAAATTCAAGGAGTTGACTACGATGAGACTTTCTCACCCGTAGCGAAGCTAAAGTCTGTGAGGATTTTGTTAGCAATAGCTGCACTTTTCGATTATGAGATTTGGCAGATGGATATCAAAACGGCGTTCCTTAATGGTGACATTGAGGAAGAGTTGTATATGGTACAATCCAAAGGTTTGTCGATCCTAAAAATGCTGACAAGGTATGCAAAGTTCAGCGTTCCATTTATGGACTGAAACAAGCATCCCGGAGTTGGAACCGACGCTTTGATAAGGTGATCAAAGACTTCGGGTTTATACAGACTCATGGTGAGGCCTGTATTTACAAAAAAGTGAGTGGGGGCTCTGTAGCGTTCCTGATATTATATGTAGATGACATATTATTGATTGAGAACTATTAAGCAGTATTAAAGGTTATTTGAATAAGTGTTTTTCAATGAAAGACTTTGGTGAAGCAGCGTACATTTTAGGCATCAAGATTTATAGAGATAGATCAAGACGCCTAATAGGGCTTTCACAGAGTACATACCTGGACAAGATTCTAAAGAAGTTTAGAATGGATGAAAGCAAGAAAGGGTTCTTGCCTATGTTGCCAGGTAAAGTCTTGAGTAAGACTCAAGGTCCGGCTACGGTAGAAAAAAGAGAGGATGAATAAGATCCCCTATGCCTCGGCAGTAGGCTCTATCATGTATGCCATGCTGTGTACTAGACCGGATATCGCACATGTTGTTAGTTTGACCAGCAGATATCAAAGTGATCCAGGAATGGAACACTGGATAGCGGTTAAGAATATCCTGAAGTACTTGAAAAGGACTAAGGATATGTTTCTTTGTTATGGTGGTGACCAAGAGCTCGCTGTAACCAGTTACACCGATGCAAGTTGAAACACTGCCTGATGACTCTAAGTCTCAGTCTGGGTACATGTTTATACTGAATGGAGCTGCAGTAAGCTGGATGAGTTTCAAGCAGTGCACGGTGGCGAAGTCTTCAACTGAATCAGAATACATAGCGGCTTCGAAGGCTTCATCGGAAGCGGTATGGATGAAGAGGTTCATTGTTGAGCTTGGTGTGATTCCTATTGCATTGGACCCGTTAATCATCTATTGTGACAACACGGGTGCCATCGCCAATGCAAAGGAACCAAGTTCACACAAGAAGCTAAAACATATCAAGCTGCGTTTTCATTCGATTCGTGAGTACATCGAAGATGGTGAAGTAGAGATTTGCAAAGTACACACAGATCTGAACGTGGCAGATCCATTGACTAAAGCTCTCCCTAGGGCAAAGCATGACCAACACCAGAATGTCATGGGTGTTAGGTACCTTACAATGTAATCTAGATTATTGACTCTAGTGCAAGTGGGAGACTGTTGGAGATATGCCCAAGAGGCAATAATAAAATGGTTATTATAATATCTTCATGTTTATGATAAATGTTTGCATACCATGCTATATTGTATTAACCGAAACATTGATACATGTGTGTTGTGTAAACAACAAGGAGTCCCTAGTAAGCCTCTTGTATAACTAGCTTGTTGATTAATGGATGATCATGGTTTCGTGATCATGAACATTGGATGTTATTAATAACAAGGTTATGTCATTAGTTGAATGATATAATGGACACACACCCAAATGAGCGTAGCATAAGATCAAATCATTAAGTTCAATTTGCTATAAGCTTTCGATACATAGTTGTCTAAGTCCTTCGACCATGAGATCATGTAAATCACTTACACCGGAAGGGTACTTTAATTACATCAAACGTCATTGCGTAAATGGGTGGTTATAAAGATGGAATTAAGTATTCGGAAAATGTGAGTTGAGGCATATGGATCAATAGTGGGATATATCCATCCAGATGACGGATAGATATACTCTGGGCCCTCTCGGTGGAATGTCGTCTGATTAGCTTGCAAGCATGTGATTGGATCACAAGAGATAACATACCACGGTACGAGTAAAGAGTACTTGTCGGTAACAAGGTTGAACAAGGTATGAAGATACCGATGATCGAACCTCGGACAAGTAAAGTATCGCGTGACAAAGGGAATCGGCATCGTATGTAAATGGTTCAATCGATCACTAAGTTATCGTTGAATATGTGGGAGCCATTATGGATCTCCAGATCCCGCTATTGGTTATTGCTCGGAGAGGAGTCTCGGCCATGTCTGCATAGTTCACTAACCGTAGGGTGACGCTCTTAAGGTTCGATGTCGCATAAGTAGATTCGGAATATGAGATGGAGACCGAAGTTTGTTCGGAGTCTCGGATGGGATCCAGGACATCACGAGGAGGTCCGAAATGGTCCGGAGAATAAGATTCATATAAGGGAAGTTAATTTCTAGGTTTCGGAAAAGGTCGGGATTTTTCCGATGGAAGACAGGGAAGGTTCTAGAAGGTTCCGGGGGTCCCACCAGTGGCCCACGACCCTAGGAGGCCTAGAATGGGCCGAGGGGATGCTCCCTAGCCTAATGGGCCAGGGGCACATGCCCCCCAAGGCCCAGCTGGCCAAACCCCTAAGATTTCTCTCTTCCCCCCACTTGGCCGCCGGCCCCCAACCCTAGATGGGAAAGGGGGGCCACCCCAACCGACCTGGCCCCCTATATAAAGAGGGGAGGGTGTGGCCGGCCACTTCACCCCTTGATCAAACCCTGGCCGCCCCCCTCTCTCCTCCACCATACGCTGCTCCGGCTTAGGCGAAGCCCTGCAGTTTTTCCTCCTCCACCACCACCACGCCGTCGTGCTGCTGGGATTTGGAGATCTACCACACCCCCGCTGCCCGCTGGAACAGGGAGAGGACGGGCTTCATCAACACCGTACGCACGACGAAAAAAAAAGCAGCATGCCTAACTGCTCTCTTGTGCAGCATCAGGATCCAGGCTTGTATGCAAATGATGAGTGCTGCGACGTGATGCACAAGCTGGAGCTGGTCAGTATACTCAAACAAGATCCATACATTACAAACGGTCTTATACAACCCAACTAGTTCTACCAACTTGAATCTGAGTCGGGTTTACCTGTGGAATCTAATGCATTAGGGACCGAGTACGGAAGTGCTGCCGGATTGCAGCACGGACGATCGACTACATCAACAACGAGATCTATCTCGTAGGCTTTGGGATCTTCGAGGGTTAGTCTCGCAATCTTCTCGTTGCTTAAATCTTGGTAGATTAGATCTTTCTTCTTCCTAGATTGGATCTTGGTTTTTGTTCATGTTCACGGTAGAAATTTTTTGTTTTCCATGCAACGAACCCTTCAGCTAGCACGGTCTGGCTGGTGTAGTGCTTCCTCCCGCGGAATGCTGTTGACATTAATCTCGGTACCTTTGCAGTGAAATGAGTACCATCAATAGCCCAATGCAATCCTGTAAAAAAGTTAGCACACAGTCATGTTTCTGACAGTACCACACATCTGATAGGTAGAAGGAACATGATTTTGTACTCATCCTGAAATAGGGGAACCACCTGTAGTTGTTTTTGATCTTGGGTGGTGTGTTCATTGATGATGGCTTGATCATTTTACCTCTGAGCTCCCCAATTGCGTACAACACATGCTGTAAGTATAGAGAGATAGTCTCCGTGGATCGCCTGAATGTTCTATGGATGAATTTGAACCTCTGGTTATGACCCACGGCATGAAGAAACATTGCGACTTGTTCTTCCAGAGAGGTGTGGATGCTATCAGTCAGCAGTTTTCTAATCCTGAACATTTTCACAAGTGCATAGAAATGGGCTCTTCTCATCCGTAGCATCTGGATAGCCTCTACGTCGTTGCAGTTGTAGATGTGGTTTAGGTTGGTAGTCCTCTCTTGATCTCGTTGTACCATAGGACCGTAACTCATACGAAAAAAAAGCAACATGCCTAACTGCTCTCTTGTGCAGCATCAGGATCCAGGCTTGTATGCAAATGATGAGTGCTGCGACGTGATGCACAAGCTGGAGCTGGTCGGTATACTCAAACAAGATCCATACATTACAAACGGTCTTATACAACCCAACTAGTTCTACCAACTTGAATCTGAGAGCACCGTAGAGCAGAGGAGTTTCCCCTTACCTCCGTCATGGCAAACGACAGACACGGCCGAAAGCCGCCGCAGATGTGCGCAGGCTTCGCCGCGGCTAGAAAAGAGGACCCTGGCTAGAAAAGAGGACCCTGATTTGGCGCCGGGGACCGAAGGGAGATGCGCGCTGCCAGATCTGGATCGCCGCCGCCGATGCGAAAATTGGGGAAAGGGAAAATTTGGGAGGGGGCTAATGGAGAGGGTAACCGAAGAGGGAGGTTACCCTTACATTTACCGCGCAACGCCGTTGGGATTTTGGCTTCTCTCGCCATGCCGAGGCAGAGCGCCCGCTCGAACGGTGTTGTCGATTTTCGTCTCGCCAGGGCCTAACCTTGGAAAAATTGTCAAACAGGACGTTCCTCCGGAACATGTAGGGATGCTTTAAGACCCGTGCTATGCAATAACGTGACTTAGCCCAGGAAACCAAATGGGCCGAAAAATGTTGGGCCGATGCGAGCCAAGGGGCACACATGCTACCAAACAGGCCAATTGTTCTTGGATC
>NC_061509.1:188864700-188893164 GCF_022539505.1 Lolium rigidum
TACACGCAACAAGGAAGAGTTTAAAAGGGACCTTCTTAATCGGATCCAAGAAAATACTAAAGGATGGGAGAACGACAAGGATAGAGAATCGAGGTATAAATTATGATTATAAATGCATTGAAGCTTTTATGGATACTTGATAAATTTCGTAATATGAGTGCTACTTATGGTCTTGATTCTCAAGTTCGTTGCAAATCTTTATAAAGCTTTTGCTTCTCATTATGAATTGCCTAAGAAGAACTTTGATAAGTATCATGAACCGTATAAAGATAAAATTGATTCATCTATAAATAAATGTGTTGTAGTTGAAACTGTTGATCATGTTATTCCCGAAGCTTATATTGAAAAAACTCCTTTCCTCGCTAAAATGAAGGAGTACTCTGTTATAAATAGTGCGGTTCATAAAAGTGAAAAGAAACCTATAGAACCCGAAGAACAAATAAAAGTTGAACCTCGCTGTTGCAATTGTTAAAGATCTTGTGACTGAAAATGTGGAGGATGGTCATATTATTTTCTCGTGAAGATGCCTCTAATATTGTTTCACATCCTAATAAGTCCAAGCAAGCTAGTGTTCCTATGCTATCCGTTAGAATTGGTGATCATAGTTATTATGGTTTATGTGATATTGGTGCAAGTATTAGTGCTATTCCTTATGAGCTTTACACGGAGATTATGCACGAAATTGGTTCTTGTGAACTTGAAGATATTGATGTGGTTATTCGGCTGGCTAATAGAGAAACTATCTCTCCAATTGGTATTGTTCGAGATGTGGAAGTTCTATGTGGTAAGATTAAATATCCTGCTGACTTTTTGGTACTTGGTTCTGCTGCTAATAAATATTGTCCTATCATTTTTGGTAGACCTTTTCTAAATACTTGTGGAGCTATTATAGATTGCAAGAAAGAGAAAATTTTGACTAAATTTGCTGGTGAATCTTATGTGTTTAACTTCTCTAAATTTACCAAAACTCCTTATAAAATTGATTCGCCTAATAGTGGTTTTAAAGTTGAACAGTGTGCATCTATTGCTCTTGCTCCTAGTAATCCTTTGCAGCAACATTTGGAGAATAGTGAGAGTGAAGTTTTTAGGGAAGAAAGAGATGAGCTTGATGAAATTTTCCTTCATCAACCTATTCTTAAGCATGATTTACCGGTGGAAGATCTGGGTACAACACCACCACCAAAGGAAGATCCTGTCTTTGATTTAAAACCATTGCCTGATAATCTTAAATATGCTCATATTGATGATAAGAAAATATATCCTGTTATTATTAGTTCTAAGCTTTCAGATATTGAGGAAGAAAGGTTATTATAAATATTGAAGAAACACCGAGGAGCTATTGGCTATACTCTTGATGACTTGAAGGGGATTTCTCCCTCTATTTGCCAACATGCTATCAACATGGAAGATGATGCAAAGCCTGTTGTTGAACATCAACGTCGTCTAATTCCGAAGATGAAGGATGTGGTAAGGAATGAGGTATTAAAACTTCTTGAAGCTCGGTATTATATATCCTATTGCTGATAGTAGATGGGTTAGTCCTGTGCATTGTGTTCCTAAGAAAGGAGGAATGACTGTTGTGCCTAATGATAATGATGAGCTCATACCTCAAAGAGTAGTTGTAGGGTATAGAATGTGCATTGATTATCGAAAAGTTAATAAGGTTACTAAGAAAGATCATTACCCTTTGCCTTTTATTGATCAAATGTTAGAAAGGTTATCTAAAAATACTCATTTTTGCTTTCTTGATGGTTATTCGGGTTTTCACAAATTGTCGTTAAAACTAAGGATCAAGAGAAAACCACTTTCACTTGTCCCTATGGAACTTATGCTTATAGACGTATGCCTTTTGGTTTATGTAATGCTCCTGCTACTTTTCAAAGATGCATGTCTGCTATTTTTCATGGCTTTTGTGAGAGTATTGTAGAGGTATTCATGGACGATTTTTCCGTCTATGGAAATTCTTTTGATAATTGCTTGCGGAACCTTGATAAAGTTTTGCATAGATGTGAAGAAACTAACCTTGTTCTTAATTGGGAGAAATGCCACTTTATGGTTAATGAAGGAATTGTATTGGGACATAAAATTTCCGAGAGAGGTATTGAAGTTGATAGAGCTAAAGTTGAAGCCATTGAGAAGATGCCCTATCCTAGGGATGTTAAAGGTATTCGTAGTGTTCTTGGTCATGCTCGGGTTTTATAGGAGGTTTATTAAAGACTTCTCCAAGATTTCAAAGCCTCTTACTAATCTTCTTCAAAAAGATGTACCTTTTGTTTTTGATGATGATTGTAAAGAAGCTTTTGAAACTCTAAAGAAAGCCTTAACAACTGCTCCTATAGTTGAACCTCCTGATTGGAACTTACCATTTGAAATTATGTGTGATGCTAGTGATTTTGCTGTAGGCGCCGTTCTTGGACAGCGAGTAGATAAAAAACTGAATGTTATTCATTATGCTAGTAAAACTCTTGATGCTGCTCAAAGAAATTATGCTACTACTGAAAAAGAATTGTTAGCTCTAGTCTTTGCTTGTGGTAAGTTTAGATCTTATATCGTTGATTCAAAAGTTACTATTCATACTGATCATGCTGCAATCAGATACCTTATGCAAAAGAAAGATGCTAAGCCAAGGCTTATTAGATGGGTACTTCGTTGCAAGAATTTGATTTACATATTGTAGATAGGAAAGGTGCCGATAATCCTGTGGCTGATAATTTGTCTAGATTGGAAAATACCGCTTATGATCCTGTTCCCGTTAATGATAGTTTTCCAAATGAACAATTGGCTGTAATAAAGGTGAGCTCGCGAGATAGTCCTTGGTATGCTGATTATGCTAACTTTATTGTTTCCAAGTACTTGCCTCCAACCTTTTCAGCTCTGCAAAGGAGGAAATTCTTTTATGACTTGAGGCATTATTTTTGGGATGACCCACACTTATATAAATTAGGAGTGGATGGTATTCTGCGAAGATGTGTTCCCGAATATGAGCAACAAGAGATATTGAGTAAATGTCATGGTAGTGCTTATGGAGGACATCACGCCGGAGATAGAACCGCGCAAAAGGTTCTACAATCAGGTTTTTATTGGCCAACTCTCTTCAAAGATGCAAGGAAGTTTATTTTATCTTGTGATGAATGTCAAAGGGTTGGTAATATCTCCAGCACGCAATGAAATGCCTATGAATTATACTCTTGTTATTGAACCGTTTGATTGTTGGGGATTTGACTTCATGGGACCTTTTCCCTCTTCGAAGGTAACACTCATATACTTGTTGTTGTTGATTATGTTACTAAATGGGTGGAAGCCATACCTACAAAAAGTGCTGATGGTGAGACCTCTTTAAGAATGCTTTTAGACATTATTTTTCCTAGATTTGGAGTTCCTAGATATATTATGACAGATGGAGGTTCTCATTTTATTCATGGTGGTTTTAGAAAAACTCTTGCTAAATATGGTATTAATCATAGAATTTCTTCCGCTTATCATCCTCAAACTAGTGGGCAAGTAGAACTATCAAATAGAGAAATTAAATCTATCTTGCAAAAGACTCGTTAATAAAACTAGAAAGAATTGGGCTAGTAAATTGAAGGAAGCACTATGGGCTTATAGAACTGCTTATAAAAACCCCATGGGAATGTCACCTTATAAAATGGTTTATGGAAAAGCTTGTCATTTACCTTTAGAACTAGAGCACAAAGCTTATTGGGCTGTTAGAGAACTAAATAAAGATCCTAAACTAGCCGGTAATAAGAGGTTGCTGCAATTAAGTTCTCTAGATGAATGGAGAAGTGAAGCTTATGAAAATGCTAAACTCTTTAAAGAGAAAGTTAAGAAATGGCATGATAGAAGGATTATCAAAAGAGAGTTTAATATTGGGGATAAAGTCCTATTGTATCGGTCTCGTCTCGGATTCTTTGCGGGGAAATTACTCTCGAAATGGGAAGGACCATATGTTGTTGAGGAGGTGTATCGTTCAGGAGCAATTAAAATTAGTTCTCTCCAAGGCAATGCCACGCAAGTGGTGAATGGACAGAGACTCAAGCATTATATCTCAGGTGATTCTTATAATGTAGATGTTGATGTTATTCGAGTGGAAACACCAGAGGCTTTCATCAAAGGTCAAATTGACAGTACGCCATAATTCGACTTTGAATAGGTAACAGTACATGTAATAAAAAGTTCGCGATTTACTTTCCGAACAATGTTTTTGCTGTTTATGGAAAATATGAAAAATTACGAGATCGAAACGAAGTGGAGGAGACGCACGAGGGCGTGCCCCCATAGGCCGGCGCGGCCAGGCCTTGGCCCGCGCCGCCCTATGAGCTGGCCGCCTCGTCGCCCCTTTCCGACTCCGGTTCGACCTGGTACTTTCCTTATGGCATAAAAATTCCTGCTATATAATCCCCCGGACCCCTGGAGGTCCGTATATCGTTTTCTCGACGCGTTTTGTTTCAAGCTGTTTCTGCCAGGATCTATTTTCAATCTAGGAGCACCATGGCCTCCAACAAAAAGGGCAAGGGGCTTTCGGATGAAGATATTCAAGATCCCGAGTGGAAAGAGGTGGACGAGAGCGTCAAGGAAGAAGATGAAGAAGAAGTGGAGGAAGACTCGCGCGCATACCCGCGTGCTACCGTCGCAAGCATCAAAGTGGTGGATAACCCTTTTAGTGCAACCCGCCATGGCTTGAGAAAGCAAAGGTTGGGAGGAGTGTCATCTAAATAAAACTAAAATAAAAAGGCACTCCTTCATGGTATGAGATTGTTGGCAGGCACCCGAGGATTCGGTTAGCCATGGTTTGTGAAAGTAAGGTTGGAAGGGGTGCCACCCAAAATGAAAATGCCTTAATGGGAGCCGCTCTTCGAGAGTTTGTCTGGCAAGGGGGTTAGAGTACCCGCTACCAGTCGTTGACAACAACAAACACCTCTCAAAATATTACTTTTATTCTCTTTATATGATTTCAAAACTGAAAAAGCTCTAGCACATGATTTAATCCCTGCTTCTCTGCGAAGGGCCTCGTCTTTTACTTTATGTTGAGTCAGTAAACCTATTTCCCTCCATCTCAAGCAAGCATTTGAGTTGTTGTGATCAAACCATTATATTGTGATTTGCTTCATCATGTCTTTTACTCTTCCTTGTTTAGTACAAGTTTTATCTGAATGAATATAGCTTTGAAAGTTATCAATGATCATTATGATTGAGTATGCAAGATGAGCCATATAAACTTTAACATGAGAGCGCTGCTCGATAGATAAGAATAACTCTGTTAATTGTTCTCCGACCAAGAACGAAGTTTGCCATCACCAACTATGATTTCTTATGCACCTTTATTTGTGATTACCTTATACTTGTTTCAAGTTGAGTTATATGAGGAAGTTGTTCACTAGAATGTCTTGTGTGAATGAATATGATGCTTCTTGTCCGTATTTGATTTATCGACTCTTCACTCCATAAACATGTGGTCCTGTTTACCGAGTTCCGCTTTCGCTTGGGGACAAGCGAAGTTTAAGCTTGGGGGAGTTGATACGTCCAATTTGCATCACTATTTTATATCATAATTTGTTGTTATTCATTGATATATTTCATATTTGGAGATAATACTTATGTTATTTCATCTATTTTGCATGTTTCATGATTATTGGAGGATCGCGCACCGGAGTCGGATTCTCGCTGGAAAAAGCGCCGTCGAATGCAATATTTCGGAAGATCAACGCTTGACGGAAATTATATGAAAAATCCTATTTTTCCGGAAGACGAAGGGAGCCGAAGGGGGAGCCGAGGGGACCCGAGGTGGGCCCACCCCATAGTCCGGCGCGGCCCAAGGCCCGGCCGCGCCGCCTCGTGAGGAGGGGGCCCACAGCCCCCTCTCGCCTCCTTTTCTTCGCGTACGCCTTCGTCCCAAAAAAACCTAAGCTCCAGGGGTACATCGCGAAGAGCCACAGCCGCCTCTGCGGGGCGGAGAACACCAGAGAGAAAAGAGCTCTCCGGCAGGCTGAGATCCGCCGGGGAAATTCCCTCCCGGAGGGGGAAATCGACGCCATCGTCACCGTCATCGAGCTGGACATCATCTCCATCACCATCATCATCATCTTCATCATCATCACCGCCGTCTTCACCGCTGCACGCCGTCACCGCTGTAACAATTTGGGTTTGATCTTGATTGTTTGATAGGGGAAACTCTCCCGGTGTTGATTTCTACTTGTTATTGATGCTATTGAGTGAAACCGTTGAACCAAGGTTTATGTTCAGATTGTTATTCATCATCATATCACCTCTGATCATGTTCCATATGATGTCTCGTGAGTAGTTCGTTTAGTTCTTGAGGACATGGGTGAAGTCTAAATGTTAGTAGTGAAGTATGGTTGAGTAATATTCAATGTTATGATATTTAAGTTGTGGTGTTATTCTTCTAGTGGTGTCGTGTGAACGTCGACTACACGACACTTCACCTTTATGGGCCTAGGGGAATGCATCTTGTACTCGTTTGCCAATTGCGGGGTTGCCGGAGTGACGAAACCCGAGCCCCCGTTGGTATATCGATGCGGAGGGATAGCAGGATCTCGCAGTTTAAGGCCGTGGTTAGATTTATCTTAATTACTTTCTTGTAGTTGCGAATGCTTGCAAGGGGTATAATCACAAGTATGTATTAGTCCTAGGAAGGGCGGTACATTAGCATAGGTTCACCCACACAACACTTATCAAAACAATGAAGATTAATTAGCCGTATGTAGCGAAAGCACTAGACTAAAATCCCGTGTGTCCTCGAGAACGTTTGGTTATTATAAGTAAACAAACCGGCTGGTCCTTTGTGCTAAAAGGATTGGGCCACTCGCTGCAATTATTACTCTCGCACTTTACTTACTCGTACTTTATTCATCTATTACATCAAAACCCCCTGAATACTTGTCTGTGAGCATTTACAGTGAATCCTTCATCGAAACTGCTTGTCAACACCTTCTGCTCCTCGTTGGGATCGACATTCTTACTTATCGAAGATACTACGATACACCCCCTATACTTGTGGGTCATCAGTGAGCTGGAAGCGAGAGACCCCGATACAAGAACGACAAGAACATCACGGTAAAACCAGCAGGAGGATTGGGCCGAGAGATCGCACCTGGGAGAATCACATTCCCCTCGTCGGAGGAGATTAGACCAAGGCTTCGGGCCCTCTTTTCATCACGCTTCGTGATGGAGGACGCTAGCCAATCTCCGGGTTTGGTCACGGCTACCGAGCTTGGCGGTGACGGCGGCGCCGGAGGTGGGGGAGGAGCATCTGGAGTGCTCCTCTTCGGAAGATTCGAGGAGGCCTTGGCGGCGGCGCCACCACTCGCGGAACTGGCGGCGGTAGCAAGGTTCCTCTTCTTCACCATCGCGGGATCTGGAGAAGATCTAAAAACGGTGGTGGCGGCGCAGCGGTTATGAAAGAGGAAGGTGGAAGAAGAACAGGAGGATGCTACGATGATATGAGAGAATGCTAAGGATTTTGTTCTGAGAGATTTTAAGTAGGGGAGAACTTGAGGATTGCGTGGGCACGTGTCGTTGCTTCCAGTTCATTAAGAGGACCCTTTCTCTATCGTTGATCGCGGAAATCGAGGAGGCGCCTTGGTAACCGTACGAGAAAGGCGGATATTACTTAAAAACATAGCCAGGTAGAGGTAGGATGGGCCCAACGGGTCGCGTCTTGTCAGTCAAAATCAAAGTGTCAATAACGTCATCGGTGACGTCGTGAGGAACGGTCGAAGCATTCGAAGAAATATAAAAGGTATCGGATGGTGGACTTGAGTCTACGTACGGATTGCAAGCATCCGCACCTAGACTCGGGGGATACTCCCATCGGAAGCGTTGGACGCGCACCCGATAAAATGAGAACTCGAAGATAATCTTGTGAAGAAACATTTGAAGAAAAGGATGGAATGCTCAGCTCGAGTCTGCACCCGGTTGCAAGCGCCCGTGCCCAGACTCGGGAGCTACTCCCAACGGGAGCGCTGGACGCGCACCCGATAGAACTTTTTTGCACTCCAGGATCATGCCCGGGGACTTGATTCTGCGTAGGGTGACGTTGTTTTGCCATCGGCAGTTAACCAGCAAAAGTTGGGCACGTTACTCATTATCCCTTACGCGTTATTGAAGAATACAAGCCTTGGTACAAATGTATCGGATGACCCATGAAGATTTGCAAAAACACTTCGGTAGAGTAAAAAACGTTCGAGTGGTACAACTTGAGTCTACGCACGGATTGCGAGCATCCGTACCTAGACTCGGAGGCTACTCCCATCGGGAGCGCTGAACGCGCACCCGATAGAAGAAGATGATGCTGATACAAGATGGACAAGAACAATCAAAGAGAAGAACATTAGGTGGAAGCATGCTTTAGTCTCTACCCGAATTATCTTCGGCTAGACACTCGGGGGGCTACTGACGTGGCATTACCCTTCGGGTAACCGACATTGCCCTATCTTGTACAATCTAACTGGAGGCCCATGAATGTACTCGATGGCAAGGCGGGCCACTTGGACGAGGCAGCAGAAGATTCCTTGACGGACAAGACAAAGGAGGAGCCGAACAAGGAAAGTCTAGAGTTAGGACTCCTGTAAATCTAGTCGTACCCGGTTGGACCTCTTGAGACCTGGCCTCCTATATAAAGGCCAGGAGAGGGGCTACCGAGGGACACGATCAATCTTAGCAACTTTAGCCACCAGAAGTCTAGAGCTAGGTCGCCGCAGCACTTAGCCTCTCGACGAGATCTCAGCCGAAACCTTCGGCACCCCATTGTAACCCAATATTCTCATAATCAAGATCAGACAGGCAGGACGTAAGGGTTTTACCTCATCGAGGGCCCCGAACCTGGGTAAATTGCTCTCCCCGCTTGTCTGTGAACCGATGTCTCGTGTCAGCCTACAGGATTCCATCAACCCTAAGCCCCAATCGGAGGGCATTGCCGAGGAGTACCCTCGACAGGTAGGGTTCGGTTGAGGCTCGATTTGAGGAGGGGAAAGTGCAGGGAGCAGGTACACGTTAAGAATGGCTCACGCCGTTTGCCTTGCTGACGGAAAACGAAGAACAAGAGCGAAGTAGTCTGTTGAACAAAGAAAAAGAAACAGGATCAACTGGGCTTGGTCCAGGAAGGGAGATCTTGGCTGATTCCCACCGGCTGGTTTAGGAAGGGTTAGGTGTGGCTGGGTTAGATATAGAAGATTTTTGTTTAAATCTATTTCCTTTTTCATAGAATCTTTTCCCGGTTGTATTTAAATTAGAAAGAATTCAAGTTTTGAAATGAACAAGATGAGAGCGGAAGTTTACAAAAATTGTTTTTAAGCACTGCCATGTTTATCAAACCAAAACAAAACCATGTTTATTATTCAAAACATAATAATTTAGTTATAAGTTGATTATTTGCAAAGTAAGAGATTAAAGGGAGGGGCTTTAATATCAACCCATATTTACTAGAAAGATTTGGCATGACCATTGTGAAAGTGGTCAAGTATTAGGAATAGGATAGGTAGGCTTGAAGGTTGGAACATCTCAAGTGAGATAGAGGTAAAACAAGAGAGATAGAAAACCACACATAAAAGATGAAAGGCAAAATAAAACCAAATGCAATTTTATAAAAACCAAAAGTGACATGATGAGATGCATGAATGCAATATGATGCACAAACTTGCAAAACTAAAAGGGTAGCTCACTTGGGATGTTACAAAAAAAAACCAGGGGTAGCGGTGTGTAGGTGCACCCGTACTCGATTACAGCTTTCTTATGTATAGATATGTGGAGTTCGCATACTACTTGGGTAGTCCAGTGCGTTAATCAGATTAATTGGAAAAGTGCAGCACTCAGCTCTCATTGTATAATTTGTTATATGTTTGCATTATTTACACCAAATTTATTGGCAAATGAAATTTCAAATATATTGACAAACAAGGCCTTCTAGTAGAGTTAGATTGCAAGAGCACCTCTACCAAATACGTTGTCGACATTCTGCAACGTTTCGATGGGTAAAATGTTCCGTGGAGCCCGCACTCCACAAAAAAAAAGCAGAATGGGGGGGGGGGGGGACGATAAAGTCAAACTGTATGTTGTTCCTCTCACAGCCACAAAAAATTATTAAACCAAGGAAGAAAAGGAAAGATCAAAAGTTCAGTCAGTAAAAGATCTGTCAATCTGTCATTATCCATGCATGAGTTGGAACCAAGGATAGAGACGATCATACATAAACCTCAGGTGATGTTAACCTGCACACATTGATTGATCATTCACTGCACTACCTGCGGAACTATCAGTTGGTTAACTATTATTTCTTGCTAATTAAGTATTCTTCATTCACTGGGGCATGCATACAAGGAAGATTAATTATGATCTTTTGTGCTTGCTTTAGATAGTGGATCACATAATTAGGTTTAGGCATGTATGGACCATTATACTTAGTGCATGGGGGCATGCCTTGCCCCACCAATGATTCCAGTAGGTTTCCATTTTCGACAAGAGATTTCTAGATGGGTTGTGTATGGTTTTAGCCCAACTTCACGCCACCAAAAAGTTGGAAAGCCAAAATTTTGGTTCAAGCATTGTTTTCCTGTGATTTGGTCAAAATTGGCAATAAATATGAACAAGATTTGACAAAGTGATATAAGGACATGCCAGCATATGGCCACCATCTAAATAATGCCCAAATTTCGTGACAATTTTTTGGTAAGGCTGATTTTGGAAAGAAACCTAGCATACACTTGAGTTAGCAAAGGCACAAAGGCAGCCAAAATATTGCCCACCATCCATCCATAAAAGGTCCTGAGTTTTGGTTGTACCCCTGATATGTTAATCACGTAGATTTTAAACACAAACAAAATAAACTCTCAACATTTTTGGAAATCTATGGTGGCGATTCCCTATAGCCAATCTATGAGAATGCTTGGAAAGAAAAAAGGTAAAAGGAACATGCAAGCTCCCATTTTGTGTCTCAGGTCACATCTTGCTAGCTTAAGTTAATTGGTAAGACAATATCAATCACTATATCCTAAGGTAAAAGAGCCAATGGTATCAGAAAAGGCATTTTGTTCATCGGTGGTTGAGACTCCATGTTCTTTATGTGCATCCATTTCCTTCAAGTTCTAAAAGATACTCTAGTTTTTATTCACGCAGATAATAAAGTGGTTTATCTTTTTGTCTGCATCTGCATTTTCTGACTGAAAAATACCTTTGTCCTTTTGTGGCTACTATTTGTGTTTGTTCATATTTTGGTCCAATTGGTAGGATTAGAATCAAAAAGCTATATAGAGCATCAAACTTGAAAGAGGTCATGGTACACCTGGTCTGAAAAACTGCCGTACTTGTGTGTTTCCAAAATAAATATCTACAAAAGATAACCCCCATGTACTTGTCAGTAAAAAGAACCAACACCATCTTGTGAAATGAGATATTGACTCTCGATGCCAAAATACCTCATCCAAGTTTTGTCTGCCGGAAGATTCTAACAATACTGCTGATATTTTCATGCTAGCAGGAAAAAAGTACCCATGTAAAATTATAATGACTGTTCTCTGAAAGAAATTGATGGAAAGGAAATGGAATCCGTATGGCACTTGTAACCCAGAGAACTTCCCGCAAAAAAAAAAAAAAAAAAAAAAAAATCAGAGAACCAGAAACTGTGGTAGAAAAACCCAGAGAAGTAAAAAAAAATTAAAGTAGGCAGAGAAGGCTAACATGATAGATAGGGATGGTTGATTCTCTGTCCATTGTTTTCCCTCATGGGCACGACACGATCTCTCTTCGGTCTCTCATCAGCACACAGCTAACAGCCTAACACGAATAGGCACAAAACCAGCCATACATTATCCAACAGCGACTTAGATTTGACATGATCCTCCACGAATAAAATTTGTTCTGATGCCCTGCCGAGATCTTGACAAATGCAAAATGTCTGGACGAATGCGTCCTGCTGAACTTTGACAAAACATGGTATACTTTTATCTCTAAAGAGATGGAATATAGGAACTCTCTAGTATAAACAACTTGTTCCGGTTGTAAATTCCTTTTGTGTGTATGCAGTCCTAGGAAGCTTGCACAATTCGTTCGTTCAGTTGCCAATATAGCGTTCAAAGAATGTCACTCCATGAGTCAATGACACTGTCAATGTTTTCTTAGTAGTTTTCACCATTTAGCTTTGTTTGTGCCAAATATAACAAAAAAATGTTATATAGCTGTGATCAGTTCACCTCCCTTCAAAATACTTTCCTATTTAAACACCTCTTCCTATCACACAATATTGGAAGATAATTACAAGGGTTCTCATGGTCCTATGGATATGATATTTTGGAATATGTGTCACTGTATTTGTAGGTTAAATGGGTAAGATATTTTATCTTTCAAGATTTAACATAATTCCCAGTAACTGGTTTTCAGTTGTGTTGCGTGTTGTGGCCCGAGATGTCAGGATAAACAAAATTGATTAAGTGAAGTTAAATGTGGAATAAGGTGTTGAGAATGAGCAACTAGTATTCACAGGGGGCCAAAGGCTAATACATGTACAAGGGTACAATAGGGTACAATATGCAGGGAAACCCCTCACACTAGGCTATAACCTGTTCCTGCACAGCATGACGCACATAGAAGGCATCAACACCTATGTGTTTGGTGAGCTCGTGCTTCACCGGGTCACGCGCAATGCTGATGGCACCAGTACTATCCGATAAGAGAGGAGTCGGGGCATCAGCAGAAACACCAAAATCCGCAAGTAACCAGCGTAACCAAGTCACCTCAGCCGTCAAGAGAGCCATCGCTCGCAACTCAGCCTCGACACTCGAACGAGAGACTGCAACCTGCTTCTTGGTCTTCCAAGCAATGAGGGAGCCACCAAGAAAGACACAGTAGGCAGAAAGAGACTTGCGATCCTCCGGATCGCTAGCCCATGTAGCATCTGAGTAGGTCTAGAGCTCTAAGGAGCTAGAGCGAGGAAAGAAAAGGCGACGGGAGATAGTGCCACGAAGATAGCGGAGGACACGAAGAAGATGACTATAGTGGACACTAGTGGGAGCAGCCATGAACTGACTCAGAATGTGGACCGGATAGGAGATGTCAGGACGGGTGACAGCAAGATAGACCAGGCTCCCAACCAGGTGGCGATAGCGAGTCGGGTCCGGAAGAGGATCACCGCCAGTGGAGCGGAGATGGACATTGAGCTCCATAGGAGTCTCGACAGTGCGCTCATCACCAAGAGAACCACGAGTGAGAAGGTCGTGAATATACTTCTCCTGGGAGATATAGAAGCCATCGGAGGTAGAGGAAACCTCAAGCCCAAGAAAGTAGCGGAGAGGACTAAGATCAGTCATGAGAAACTGATCACGAAGACGGGCCTTGACAAAGGCAATATACTCAGGGTCGTCACCTGTGATGATCATGCCATCAACATAAAGAAGAAGAAGAGTCCGACCACGAGAAGATGTGTGGACAAAGAGCGCAGGGTCATGTGCGCTAGGGACAAAACCAGCAGAGGTCACCACAGAGGTGAAACGCTGAAACCAGGCGCGAGGGGCTTGCTTAAGGCCATAAAGAGAGCGCCGGAGACGACATACCATGCCATCGGGAGTAGAATAGCCAGGAGGTGGCTGCATGTACACCTCCTCGTGCAGCTCACCGTTAAGAAAAGCATTCTGCACATCAAGCTGAGAGACAGACCAGCGACGAACAGAAGCAACAGCAAGGAGAGTACGAATTGTGGTCATGTGAGCCACTAGAGCAAAGGTCTCATCATAGTCACGGTCATGCTCCTGCTGAAAGCCGCGAGCCACAAGACGAGCCTTGTAGCGCTGAAGGGAACCATCAGAGCGAGTCTTGACCTTATAGACCCACTTGCAGGTGATGGGACGAGCAGACGAAGGAGGGGTGACAATATCCCAGGTGCCTGTACGCTCGAGAGCAGCAATCTCCTCAGCCATCGCTAGCTGCCATTCTGGATGAGTAACAGCATCCCGATAAGAAGTCGGCTCAAGGACAGCAGAGAGGCCGTAGTGAGTGTGAGAATAGCGATCAGGAGGAGGATGAGGCCTAGCACGAAGATGATGAGGCGGCTCAGACGGAGAGGGCAGCGCACCAAAGGTGGAGGGTGTGTCAAAGGAAGCAGCATCATCCTCACGTGGACGACGGGAGTAGTGAAAAGGGTAGGGAGGGACCACCGTAGGCGAGGAAGGCGACATGGGAGAGGAAGATGTGGAGGGTGGGGAAGGTGGTGAGGGAGGAGAGGATGGAGGACGAGAAGGGAGTAAGAGACTCGGCGGAGCAGGGACCTGAGGCACATGAGGAGGTGAGGCAGGGAACATGAGAAAAGAGATATCATCCACCGAGAAGGAAGAGGAGGGACGCGGGTAGAAGGGACGGGACTCATCAAACATGACATCCCGAGATATGCGCATCCGATGACCAATAGGATCCCAACACTTATATCCCTTGTGCTCAGGGCTGTAGCCAAGGAAGACACACACAACAGATTGAGCCTTCAGCTTGGTGCGTTCGCGGGGAGCAAGAAGAACATAGCAAATGCAACCAAAAAGACGAAGGGTCGAGTAATCAGGAGTGTGACCAATAAGACGCTCAAGAGGAATACCACCCTGCAAGGTTGTGGAGGGCTGAAGGTTGATGAGATAGGTGGAAATAGACACAGCCTCAGCCCAGAAGTGAGGAGGAAGAGAGGCAGCAATTATCATCGCACGAGCCGTCTCAAGAAGGTGGCGATGCTTGCGCTCAGCCACACCATTTTGGGCATGGGCGCCAGGCCAGGAGAACTGGGCAAGAGTACCATGTTCAGCAAGAAAACCATGCAACAGCTGGGAGACATACTCACCAGCAGAATCAGCCCGAAAGACACGTATAGGCGTGGAAAACTGAGTATGGACCATGGCAGCAAAACGCTTATATATCGAGAGAACCTCGCTGCGAGAAGACATAAAATAGATCCAACTGTGGCGAGATAAATCATCGATAAAAATAACATAGTAGCGTTGGCCCCCCATGGAAGCAAAGGGAGCAGGACCCCATACATCAGAATGGACCAAATCAAAGGGACGCTGAGATACAGACTCACTAGTAGGATAAGGTAACTGATTTTGTTTACCAAGCCTACAGCCATGACAACCCTGAAGCGAGACATTGATGGCGTGTATTTCACACGTTCGTTGGGCAACCCCAAGAGGAAGGTATGATGCGCACAGCAGCAAGTTTTCCCTCAGAAAGAAACCAAGGTTTATCGAACCAGGAGGAGCCAAGAAGCACGTTGAAGGTTGATGGCGGCGGGATGTAGTGCGGCGCAACACCGGAGATTCCGGCGCCAACGTGGAACCTGCACAACACAACCAAAGTACTTTGCCCCAACGAAACGAGTGAGGTTGTCAATCTCACCGGCTTGCTGTAACGAAGGATTAACCGTATTGTGTGGAAGATGATTGTTTGCGAGAGAAAATAGTAAAACAAGTATTGCAGCAGATTTGTATATCAGTATTAAAAGAATGGACCGGGGTCCACAGTTCACTAGAGGTGTCTCTCCCATAAGATAAAAGCATGTTGGGTGAACAAATTACAGTCGGGCAATTGACAAATAGAGAGGGCATAACAATGCACATACATGACATGATAAGTATAGTGAGATTTAATTGGGCATTACGACAAAGTACATAGACCGCCATCCAACTTCATCTATGCCTAAAAAGTCCACCTTCGAGGTTATCATCCGAACCCCCTCCGGTATTAAGTTGCAAAGCAACGAGACAATTGCATTAAGTATGGTGCGTAATGTAATCAACAACTACATCCTCGGACATAGCGCCAATGTTTTATCCCTAGTGGCAACAGCACAACACAACCTTAGAACTTTCTGTCATTGTCCCAAGTGTCAATGCAGGCATGAACCCACTATCGAGCATAAGTACTCCCTCTTGGAGTTAAAAGTAAAAACTTGGCCAGAGCCTCTACTAGAAACGGAGAGCATGCAAGATCATAAACAACACATGTATAATAACTTGATAATTAACATGACATGGTATTCTCTATCCATCGGATCCCGACAAACACAACATATAGAATTACAGATGATCTTGATCATGTTAGGCAGCTCACAAGATCCAACAATGAAGCACAATGAGGAGAAGACAACCATCTAGCTACTTCTATGGACCCATAGTCCAGGGGTGAACTACTCACTCATCACTCCGGAGGCGACCATGGCGGTGTAGAGTCCTCCGGGAGATGAATCCCCTCTCCGGCAGGGTGCCGGAGGAGATCTCCAGAATCCCCCGAGATGGGATCGGCAGCGGCGGCGGCGTCTCAGTAAGGTTTTCCGTATCGTGGTTTTTCGCATCAGGGGTTTCGCGACGGAGGCTTCAAGTAGGCGGAAGGGCAGAGTCGGGGGCCAGACGAGGGCCCCACACCACAGGTCGGCGCGGCCAAGGGCTGGGCCGCGCCGCCCTATGGTGGCAGCCCCTCGTGGCCCCACTTCGTGTGTTCTTCGGTCTTCTGGAAGCTCCGTGGAAAAATAGGCCCCTGGGTTTTCGTTTCGTCCAATTCCGAGAATATTTCGTTACTAGGATTTCTGAAACCAAAAACAGCAGAAAACAGGAACCGGCACTTCGGCATCTTGTTAATAGGTTAGTTCCGGAAAATGCACGAATATGACATAAAGTGTGCATAAAACATGTAGGTATCATCAATAATATGGCATAGAACATAAGAAATTATCGATACGTCGGAGACGTATCAAGCATCCCCAAGCTTAGTTCTCGCTCGTCCCAAGCGGGTAAAACGATAACAAAGATAATTTCGAAGTGATATGCCATCATAACCTTGATCATACTATTTGTAAACATATGTAGTGGATGCAGCGATCAAAACAATGGTGATGACATGAGTAAACAAGTGAATCATATAGCAAAGACTTTTCATGAATAGTACTTCAAGACAAGCATCAATAAGTCTTGCATAAGAGTTAACTCATAAAGCAATAAATCAAAGTAAAGGCATTGAAGCAACACAAAGGAAGATTAAGTTTCAGCGGTTGCTTTCAACTTGTAACGTGTATATCTCATGGATAATAGTCAACATAGAGTAATATAACAAGTACAATATGCAAGTATGTAAGAATCAATGCACAGTTCACACAAGTGTTTGCTTCTTGAGGTGGAGAGAGATAGGTGAAGCTGACTCAACATAAAAGTAAAGAGAATGGTCCTTCAAAGAGGAAAGCATCGATTGCTATATTTGTGCTAGAGCTTTTATTTTGAAAACATGAAACAATTTTGTCAACGGTAGTAATAAAGCATATGAGTTATGAAAGTTATATCTTACAAGTTGCAAGTCTCATGCATAGTATACTAATAGTGCCCACACCTTGTCCTAATTAACTTGGACTACCGGATCTTTGCAATGCACATGTTTTGACCAAGTGTCACAATGGGGTACCTCCATGCCGCCTGTACAAAGGTCTAAGGAGAAAGCTCGCATTTTGGATTTCTCCCTTTTGATTATTCTCAACTTAGACATCCATACCGGGACAACATGGACAACAGATAATGGACTCCTCTTTAATGCATAAGCATGTGGCAACAATTATTATTCTCATATGAGATTGAGGATATGTGTCCAAACTGAAACTTCCACCATGAATCATGGCTTTAGTTAGCGGCCCAAAGTTCTTCTCTAACAATATGCATGCTCCAACCATGAAGGTGGTAGATCTCTCTTGCTTCGGACAAGACGGACATGCATAGCAACTCACATGATATCCAACAAAGAATAGTTGATGGCGTCCCCGAAACATGGTTATCGCTCAACAAGCAACTTAATAAGAGATAAAGTGCATAAGTACATATTCAATACCACAATAGTTTTTAAGCTATTTGTCCCATGAGCTATATATTGCAAAGGTGAATGATGGAATTTTAAAGGTAGCACTCAAGCAATTTACTTTGGAATGGCGGATAAATACCATGTAGTAGGTAGGTATGGTGGACACAAATGGCATAGTGGTTGGCTCAAGTATTTTGGATGCATGAGAAGTATTCCCTCTCGATACAAGGTTTAGGCTAGCAAGGTTATTTGAAACAAACACAAGGATGAACGGTACAGCAAAACTCACATAAAAGACATATGGTAAACATTATAAGACTCCATACCGTCTTCCTTGTTGTTCAAAACTCAATACTAGATGTTATCTAGACTCTAGAGAAACCAAATATGCAAACCAAATTAGCAAGCTCTAAGTATTTCTTCATTAATGGGTGCAAAGTATATGATGCAAGAGCTTAAACATGAGCACAACAATTGCCAAGTATCAAATTATCCAAGACATTTTAGAATTACTACATGTAGCATTTTCCAATTCCAACCATATAACAATTTAACGAAGATGAAACTTCGCCATGAATACTATGAGTAGAGCCTAAGGACATATTTGTCCATATGCAACAGCGGAGCGTGTCTCTCTCCCATAAAGTGAATGCTAGGATCCATTTTATTCAAACAAAACAAAAAACAAAAACAAACCGACGCTCCAAGCAAAGTGCATAAGATGTGGCCGAATAAAAATATAGTTTCAGGGGAGGAACCTGATAATGTTGTTGATGAAGAAGGGGATGCCTTGGGCATCCCCAAGCTTAGACGCTTGAGTCTTCTTATAATATGCAGGGGTGAACCACCGGGGCATCCCCAAGCTTAGAGCTTTCACTCTCCTTGATCATATTGCATCATACTCCTCTCTTGATCCTTGAAAACTTCCTCCACACCAAACTCGAAACAACTCATTAGAGGGTTAGTGCATAATAAAAATTCACATGTTCAGAGGTGACACAATCATTATTAACACTTCTGTACATTGCATAAAGCTACTGGACATTAATGGATCAAAGAAATTCATTCAACATAGCAAAAGAGGCAATGCGAAATAAAAGACAGAATCTGTCAAAACAGAACAGTCCGTAAAGATGGATTTTATTAGGCCACCAGACTTGCTCAAACGAAAATGCTCAAATTGAATGAAAGTTGCATACATATCTGAGGATCATGCTCGTAAATTGGCGTAATTTTCTGAGCTACCTACAGGGAGATAGACCCAGATTCGTGACAGCAAAGAAATCTGGAACTGTGCAGTAATCCAAATCTAGTACTTACTTTTCTATCAAAGACTTTACTTGGCACAACAAAACTTAAAACTAAGATAAGGAGAGGTTGCTACAGTAGTAAACAACTTCCAAGACACAAATATAAAACAAAAATACTGGAGTAAAAACATGGGTTGTCTCCCATAAGCGCTTTTCTTTAACGCCTTTCAGCTAGGCGCAGAAAGTGTTTCTCAAGTAACATCGAAGGATGAAGCATCAAAATCATAATTTGTTCTAATAATAGAATCATAAGGTACCTTCATTCTCTTTCTAGGGAAGTGTTCCATACCTTTCTTGAATGGAAATTGATATTTAATATTACCTTCCTTCATATCAATAGTAGCACCAACGGTTCGAAGAAAAGGTCTTCCCAATATAATGGGGCAAGATGCATTGCATTCAATATCCAAGACAACAAAATCAACGGGGACAAGGTTATTGTTAACCATAATATGAACATTGTCAACTCTCCCCAAAGGTTTCTTTTTAGCATTATCAGCGAGATTAACATCCAAATAACAATTTTTCAATGGTGGCAAGTCAAGCATATCATAAACTTTTTTAGGCATAACAGAAATACTTGCACCAAGATCACATAAGGCATTACAATCAAAATCTTTGACTCTCATTTTAATGATGGGCTCCCAACCATCCTCTAGCTTTCTAGGAATAGAAGTTTCAAGTTTTAGTTTCTCTTCTCTAGCTTTTATGAGAGCATTTGTAATATGTTTTGTGAAAGCCAAATTTATAGCACTAGCATTGGGACTTTTAGCAAGTTTTTGCAAGAACTTTATAACTTCAGAGATGTGGCAATCATCAAAATCCAAATCATTACAATCTAAAGCAATGGGATTATCATCCCCAAGGTTGGAAAAAATTTCAGCAGTTTTATCACAAGCAGCTTTCAAGCAGTTTTAGCAGCTTCAGGTAATTTTGCGCGCTTTGCACTAGGAGTAGAAGCATTGCTAACACCAATTATTTTACCATTGATAGTAGGAGGTGCAGCAACATATGAATCATTAGCATTGCTAGTGGTGGTAATAGTCCAAACTTTAGCTACATTTTCCTTTTTAGCTAGTTTTTCATTTTCTTCTCTATCCCACCTAGCACGCTAGTTCAGCCATTAATCTTATATTCTCATTAATTCTAACTTGGATGGCATTTGCTGTAGTAACAATTTTATTTTAAATATCCCTATTAGGCATAAATTTCGATTTCAAAAGATCAACATCAGAGGCAAGACTATCAACTCTAGAAACAAGAATATCAATTTTATTGAGCTTTTCCTCAACAGATTTGTTAAAGGCAGTTTGTGTACTAATAAATTCTTTAAGCATGGCTTCAAGTCCAGGGGTGTATTCCTATTATTGTTGTAAGAATTCCCATAAGAATTGGCATAACCGTTACCATTATTATAAGGATATGGCCTATAGTTATTACTAGAATTGTTCCGATAAGCATTGTTGTTGAAATTATTATTTTTAATGAAGTTTACATCAACATGTTCTTCTTGGGCAACCAATGAAGCTAATGGAACATTATTAGGATCAACATTAGTCCTATCATTCGCAAGCATAGACATAATAGCATCAACTTTATCATTCAAGGAAGAGGATTCTTCAACAGAATTTACCTTCTTACCTTGTGGAGCTCTTTCCGTGTGCCATTCAGAGTAATTAACCATCATATTATCAAGAAGCTTTATTGCCTCACCAAGAGTGATGGACATAAAGGTACCTCCAGCAGCTGAATCCAATAAATTCCGCGAAGAAAAATTTAGTCCTGCATAGAAGGTTTGGATGATCATCCAAGTAGTCGATCCATGGGTTGGGCAATTTTTAACCAGTAGATTTCATTCTTTCCCAAGCTTGAGCAACATGTTCATTATCCAATTGTTTAAAATTCATTATGCTACTCCTCAAAGATATAATTTTAGCAGGGGGATAATATCTACCAATAAAAGCATCCTTGCATTTAGTCCATGAATCAATACTATTCTTAGGCGTAGATAGCAACCAATCTTTAGCTCTTCCTCTTAATGAGAAAGGGAACAATTTTAATTTTATAATATCACCATCTACATCTTTATATTTTTGCATTTCACATAGTTCAACGAAATTATTGAGATGGGCAAGCAGCATCATCGAACTAACACCGGAAAATTGCTCTCTCATGACAAGATTAAGTAAAGCAGGTTTAATTTCAAAGAATTCTGCTGTAGTAGCAGGTGGAGCAATAGGTGTGCATAAGAAATCATTATTATTTATGCTTGTGAAGTCACACAACTTAGTATTTTCAGGGTTGTCCATTTTAGCAATAGTAAATAAAGCAAACTAGATAAAGTAAATGCAAGTAAACTAATTTTTTTGTGTTTTTGATATGGCAAACAAAACAGCAAATAAAGTAAAGCTAGCAACTAATTTTTTTGTGTTTTGATATAATGCAGCAAACAAAGTAGTAAATAAAATAAAGCAAGACAAAAACAAAGTAAAGAGATTGAGAAGTGGAGACTCCCCTTGCAGCGTGTCTTGATCTCCCCGGCAACGGCGCCGTGAAAAAGAGCTTGATGGCGTGTATTTCACACGTTCGTTGGGCAACCCCAAGAGGAAGGTATGATGCGCACAGCAGCAAGTTTTCCCTCGAAAGAAACCAAGGTTTATCGAACCAGGAGGAGCCAAGAAGCACGTTGAAGGTTGATGGCGGCGGGATGTAGTGCGGCGCAACACCACAGATTCCGGCGCCAACGTGGAACCTGCACAACACAACCAAAGTACTTTGCCCCAACGAAACAGTGAGGTTGTCAATCTCACCGGCTTGCTGTAACAAAGGATTAACCGTATTGTGTGGAAGATGATTGTTTGCAGAGAAAATAGTAAAACAAGTATTGCAGCAGATTTGTATATCACTATTAAAAGAATGGACCGGGGTCCACAGTTCACTAGAGGTGTCTCTCCCATAAGATAAAAGCATGTTGGGTGAACAAATTACAGTCGGGCAATTGACAAATAGAGAGGGCATAACAATGCACATACATGACATGATAAGTATAGTGAGATTTAATTGGGCATTACGACAAAGTACATAGACCGCCATCCAACCGCACTTATGCCTAAAAAGTCCACCTTCAGGTTATCATCCGAACCCCCTCCAGTATTAAGTTGCAAAGCAACAGACAATTGCATTAAGTATGGTGCGTAATGTAATCAACAACTACATCCTCGGACATAGCGCCAATGTTTTATCCCTAGTGGCAACAGAACAACACAACCTTAGAACTTTCTGTCACTGTCCCAGGTGTCAATGCGGGCATGAACCCACTATCGAGCATAAGTACTCCCTCTTGGAGTTAAAAGTAAAAACTTGGCCAGAGCCTCTACTAGAAACGGAGAGCATGCAAGATCATAAACAACACATGTATAATAACTTGATAATTAACATGACATGGTATTCTCTATCCATCGGATCCCGACAAACACAACATATAGAATTACGGATAGATGATCTTGATCATGTTAGGCAGCTCACAAGATCCAACAATGAAGCACAATAAGGAGAAGACAACCATCTAGCTACTCGCTATGGACCCATAGTCCAGGGGTGAACTACTCACTCATCACTCCGGAGGCGACCATGGCGGTGTAGAGTCCTCCGGGAGATGAATCCCCTCTCCGGCAGGGTGCCGGAGGAGATCTCCGAGAATCCCCCGAGATGGGATCGGCGGCGGCGGCGTCTCGGCAAGGTTTTCCGTATCGTGGTTTTTCGCATCGGGGGTTTCGCGACGGAGGCTTTGAGTAGGCGGAAGGGCGAGTCGGGGGCCAGACGAGGGCCCCACACCACAGGTCGGCGCGGCCAAGGGCTGGGCCGCGCCGCCCTATGGTGGCAGCCCCTCGTGGCCCCACTTCGTGTGTTCTTCGGTCTTCTGGAAGCTCCGTGGAAAAATAGGCCCCTGGGTTTTCGTTTCGTCCAATTCCGAGAATATTTCGTTACTAGGATTTCTGAAACCAAAAACAGCGTAAAACAGGAACTCGGCACTTCGGCATCTTGTTAATAGGTTAGTTCCAGAAAATGCACGAATATGACATAAAGTGTGCATAAAACATGTAGGTATCATCAATAATATGGCATAGAACATAAGAAATTATCGATACGTCGGAGACGTATCAGACATCTCCTGAGACAGGCCCCAGAAGACCTCGACGAAGTAAAGACGACAAGCGAGAACCACAAAGATGACCAAGACGATGATGCCACTTCTGAAAGGAGGCGGTAGTGGAAGCAGCAAGCACATGTGGTGCAGTCGGTGAAGTGGTGGAAGAAGGAACATGAAGCCAGTCAAGCTCTCAAAGTCCCTGGGAGTCACGGCACCGGGGGCCAGCCCCAACCAGTGCCCGAGTGTGAGTGTCCTGAACAGAACAAGAATCGACATCAAGAATGACCCGACAACCAGAATCAGTAAGTTGAGCAGCGGAAAACAAGTTCATGGTAAGACGGGGAACATGAGAAACATCAGGAACTGAAAAGGAGGGAGTAGAAAGAGTGCCACGACCAGCAATAGGAAGAGAAGTACCATCGGCAGTAAGAACACTAGCAGGAAGAGGAAGGGGACGAAGAGAAGAAAGAGAGGAAGAATCAGGAGACATGTGAAAAGAAGCTCCAGAATCCAGAACCCACGAAGATGTACCTGACTTTGTAGATGAAACAGCCGCAGAGGCAGCAGTACCCGTCGAAGCAGAGCCAGAGGAGGCAAGGAGGCGCTGAAGTCTCGCTATATCCTGCTCAGTGAAACCAGCGGTGACAGGTGCTGAAGGTGGAGCACGAGGAGGCACACCCCGCTGCTTCTGATAGCAGTCAGACTCAAGGTGACCAGACCTCCGACAGTGAGTGCAGAACCGAGGAGGGCGAGGGCGACCCCCACCACGAGACGGGCGGGCTCCTCCAGAAGCAGCAGGCGCTGGTGTGGGTAGAAGCGGCGGTGCAGGTGCAGTGGGAACTCGAGCAGCAAGAACAGAAGGTGTCCCAAGCAGTCCATCACCACGCAGACAAGTCTCCTCAGCACAAAGCTCAGTCAACACCTCTGAGATAGGAACACGGCCTCAGGCAAACAACTGAGCACGACGGGGCTCAAACTCTGGACGAAGTCGAGACATGAACTCATGGATCCTCTGAAAATCCATATCTGAACGTACTGTCCGGCAACACTGGCAAGTACCACGGACAACGACCGCGAAGGGAGTCAAGCCGGCGCCGGATCACCGCACTCGGGTGTAGAACTCATCAACGATAGAGTCGCCCGCCGAAGATCATGCTCCCGACGCAACACGGACAAGTACAGAGAATCCCCGCAGGTCGATAGCGCCGATGAAGGTGAGACCACATCTCGACAGCAGTGAGCGAGGCCCATAAACTCAGAAGCAAACTGTGGCTGAACACTCTGAGAAAGAACGGCAGCAGCCCTGACATCCTAATCACACCACTGAGTAAAGGTAGCCAAACTGTCACGGTAAGAGCCAAGAGCCTCTGAATAAGCAAGTACATTCTCCTCATATGCCTCATCAGCAGTAGTCTCTACAGACTTGGCTGCATCCCGATCAGCCTGAGAAGCATCCTCAGGAAGGGCCTGTAGCACGGACGGCGGGGTAGGAGGCACAGGAGCAGTGGGGCGCGGCGGACAAGAGACCTCGCCGGTGAGAACACCCCACAGCCGAAGACCACACATGTGAATGCGCATAAATGCAGCAAACTCTCCATAGTTGGTACCATCGAAGATCACAGGACAATGAGGGATACTCACATAGCCAGTGGACGCCATCATATTTTTTTTTACTCAGATCTGGATCTGGCCCGATCCAGGTTTGCGTGGAGGCACGCGGGAGGGCCTCCCGTGGCCACAGACACGAGCAGGCAGAGCTCGGCCAGCAGAGGACGCTGGCAGGGCGAGCACAGCTGGGACGGCGGCCAAGGCGGGCCGGCCAGGGCGCGGCCGGCAGGGGCGCAACCGGGGGACGGCCGGCAGGGGCGCGCCCGGGGGACGGCCGGCAGGGGCGCGGCGGGGGCACGACCGGGACGGGCCGCAGGGTCACGGCCGGTAGGGGCGCGGCGGAGGCGTGCCGGCTGGGATACGGCCGAGGGACGGCCGGCAGGGGCCGGATCGAGCCTGCGGGCGTGCCGGTCGTGAGTGGAGATGGAGATGGCCGAAACGGGATCGCGGGAGCTCCAAATCGAGCTTCCAAAACGACGAAAAAGAAGTCTAAAAGAGCTCGATCCCGACAAGCACGAGAGAGAAGGAGAAGGGTGGAGCAGCAGCCGGAAGGATCATCGGCGGCAGCGCGGATCGAGCCCGGAGTTGCAACGTGCAAAGAGCTAAACCTAGAGCTCTGATACCATGTTGAGAATGAGCAACTAGTATTCACAGGGGGCCAAAGGCCAATACATGTACAAGGGTACAATAGGGTACAATATGCAGGGAAACCCCTCACACTATGGGAATATACAGTACAGGGGACTATACACCACTAACATAAGGCATACTCGATTGAGACGGCAACGTGACCTATTATACCGTAAGTAAATAACAGCTACTCCCCCATTCCACAATAGAGTGGTGTTTCGGCACATGGGAGCATATGCTCCCTTTATTTTAAAATACATGCTATAGATATTTTGAAATTTCAAAATAATGAAACGAAAAATGCCGTGTGGCGTGTGTAAAAAAGACAACATTCAATGCTAGAAATAAGGCTTTTCAGAAGATTTTTTTTCTTTTTTACATAGATCAAAAAAAAAATTGATTCCTCGCGAAACTTGACGAACACACGTATATTATGGACATGTACATGTAGATTTTTTTATCAAAAATTTTCGACATTTCAAAATATAATAGTTTGGTAGAGGGAGCATACGCACCCGAGAGCCAAATTGAATTTTTGGTTTCGGTGAGCTATTTAGTAAGTAGTTCATATATTTAGTTATAATAACATCTTATATTACAGGACGTACTGACGGAGGGAGTACATTAGTATGGAACAAGAAAAGGTTGCACATAGAGCGTAGCAGAGCATTAGTTTGGCATGTAAAGGTTCACGTCTCTCCCGGGCGGGGGGCGGCCCTGTCACGCTCACACACACGTACTAGGGTGAAAGAAACAAGCACCACACCCAGGCCAGGACGCATAGGGCGCCCGCGGAATCTCCCCCACTAGTACGTGCTTCCAGCTTTAGTGATCAGCTAAGATCGATCGAGTGCTCCCCTCTCCCCACCACCATCTTCTTCCTCCCGCTGTCTCCTCTTCCTCCATCCCTCCATATATACCCACCGCGATCCTGCGACCTTCCACCGTGAGCTACCCTTCTACTTTCCTCGGAGCAAGCATAATATACATGTGATCTTCGGCCACAACTCCACCAATACCGAGATGCTGTGTGTGCGGATGACGCCGCTGGTTGCGCGAAGCATCGGGTGCTCCGTTGGGGTGGCGCGAGCTGTGTGAGTGTGAGCGTGCGTGCACGGAAGGATGTGCTTCGGCTGCCGTGTCCTCGCCGAGCTCTCGTCGTGAGGGTATATCAACAAGGCTACGTGATCGACCGATCGATCGATCCTCCTGCTGTTTCTTGGTTTCTTGGTCGATCGGCGGCATGTGGGGCGACGTGGTGTCGGTGGTCCGGCAGGGCCTGCGGTGGCGGCGACGGAGGGGGAGGAGGACGACGGCTCGGGTGGTGGACGAGAGCGCGCTCGACGCCGTCGTCGCCGCGGAGGACGGCGGTGCCGCGCCTGGCGCCACCGTGGCGCCGAGCGTGGCCGGCGCGCTGGCCAGGGCGCTGCTGGCGCTCGCGTGCGCCGTCCGCTTCGACGGCGACGGCGTGTCCACGGAGGAGGCCTGGGCGGCCAGCGCGTGGCGGCCGCGCGCCGACGAGGTCAGCCACCTCATGGTGCGCGAGAGCATGCGCTACGCCATCTACGCGTAGCCATACCCAGGAGGACCTACAGGCAGAGTAGGACTGTACGTACGTATGTGTGGATGTGTGGATGGTGTACGTGCATAGATAGATATCTATACGATGTTGGGTACTAGATTGATGTATAGAGTATTGTATCTTCGATGTACTTGTTCCGTTTCAACAACAACAACAAGATCACAGCTACATGTGTCCTGGTAAGTGGGCTGGCGTGCTTATATGTATACAATTCTTGGTTAATCTGAGAGATCACTCTAGTTTAATATCAATTGTCATGCTACTGTCATTCTCTTCTCCTTCTAGCTTTTTCCCCTTTGGATTTTTCTTCTCCTCATAATCTCGCTTTCTGTATCTGAGTAAGCCCAGAGGACTGAATGTTTGTACTCGTGCCATTTATCCTGAAACACATCGCTGCAAGTTCAGATATCTGTAGTTCTGACTTCTCAGTTTGGCTAAATAATTCTACTCCCACTAAATACATGTTTCCTGCCCACACACAGCTTTGCTAACTTCCTGCTCAAAACATAACGAAGTTACTCATATTTCTTCTCGATGGACGTTTTGTAGTGACTAAAACTTTTGGTTCGCCGATGCACAAGCCAGGGTATATCGACCTCCATTTCCAAAAGGAAAAAAACAGATATCTTCTACTGATGGCTATTTATTTCAGCAAGATAATACAGACCATGGCAGGTCACTTCTAACTAGCAAAACTAACAAGAATTTTAGCACATAGATGCAAATGGATCATGACTGTACGCTATAGCGATGTTCTGTGCTTTTTTTTTTTGGGCAAAGCAATGTTTTCTGCTGTCCAGTACATCTGCAAAGCCATGGACCATGGTGGCATCGCAGTTACGGCACATACAGAGAGGTGACTGAGGAGAGGAATGAGTGAATGGATGTTCCACGACAGTATCTCCCTCGCATGAGATCAGTTCCCGCCTCAGGATTTGATACTTGAGAAGTTGAGTCCCAGCAATCTGAATACGCTGACCACGATGGTCGACTGGCCGATGAGGATCATACATAGTGCAATTCAGGGCCCCCCTCCGGATATCCAAATATTGCCTCCACTCTAGAAGACCATGCTGGCAACCGCCTGTCTCATATGTGAGACGTCACAATATCGCTACGCAACAAGGACCATGATGATTAGCGTGTTTCGTCAAACACCCACCTATATGCCAACATCACACTGAAATGAGTGTATCTGAATATCCAAGGTTAGTGGTGGTAATTTTGCAAGTGGGTAACACAGTCTTGAGTAGTTTCTAGAGGCATAGGTGGTGGAGAATGTTCATTGAATATATTATGCACGGGGTCGAAGATGTGGCGACGATTATCAGCCACAGAAAAATATATGCATGGTTAGCTAAGTCATT
>NC_061509.1:188893264-189002838 GCF_022539505.1 Lolium rigidum
GGACATTGCATAATGCTACTGGACATTAGTGGATCAAAGAAATTCATCCAACATAGCGAAAGAGGCAATGCGAAATAAAAGGCAGAATCTGTCAAAACAGAACAGTTCGTATTGACGAATTTTAAAATGGCACCAGACTTGCTCAAATGAAAATGCTCAAATTGAATGAAAGTTGCGTACATATCTGAGGATCATGCACGTAAATTGGCATAATTTTCTGAGCTTCCTGCAGGGCAGTGGGCTCAGATTCGTGACAGCAAAGAAATCTGGAACTGCGCAGTAATCCAAATCTAGTACTTACTTTTCTATCAACGGCTTAACTTGGCACAACAAAACTCAAAACTAAGATAAGGAGAGGTTGCTACAGTAGTAAACAACTTCCAAGACACAAAATAAAAACAAAATACTGTAGGTAAAAACATGGGTTGTCTCCCATAAGCGCTTTTCTTTAACGCCTTTCAGCTAGGCGCAGAAAGTGTATCTCAAGTATTATCGAAGGGTGGAGCATCAACATTACCTTGGGCTTTACCCTTACCTTTCTTATTGTTTTTCTTCCCCTTTGGTTTAGGAAATATACGAGTTTCTCCCGGTATAGAGGTGAATTTCAAAGTGCCTTCTCCAACATCAATGACTGCTCCCAATAGTTTCAGCGGGGATCTTCCGAGTGTGAGTTTTCCTGTTTCAACAACAAGATAATCAATAGATATTGTTCTTTCACAAATAGTTGTATGCACACCTGCGGCTATTCCTTTAGGGATTATAGTAGAGTTATCAATGAGAGTTATCTCTTCTCCTCCTTCCTCAACTCCCCAAAGTTTCAAAGATTTATAAATACTTTCAGGCATAAGGCAAAATTCATACATAATATCACAGTAGGCATGGAGGGTTCGATCACCGATAACAATTTTAACAGCAGGATCCCACAATGAGAGTTTAGAGTTCACTAAAACTTGTTCAAGACGATTACGAACGTGGCAATAGTTATCATTCAAGCGAGATGTACTTATCTCCAGAGTATTTAATCTACTATATATGCTAGTGAGGACTGAATCAAAGTTATTAGCTGAATCATATGATGCAACCAACTTCTTTATGGCATTAAAAGCTTGATCCCCATTGCAATGAAGGAAATCTCCTCCCACTAAAGTATCCAAAGCATATCTATAGCGAACCATAAGACCAAAATAAAAATTGCTAAGGAGCAAACTTAGAGTCATTTGAGGTTCAGTTTTACGATAAGAAGTAAAAATTCTAGACCAGGCATCCTTAAAACTCTCCTCATCCCCTTGTTTAAAAGTGAAGACTAATTCTTCAGGCGAAGAAGTAACAGGTTTAGAGCTAGACATGGTAACAAAAGTAACTAATTTTTTTTTTGTATTTTTAATATAGAGTGCGAGACAATAAAGTAAACTAAATAAAGTAAATGCAAGTAAACTAATTTTTTTGTGTTTTCGATATAGCAAACAAGATAGCAAATAAAGTAAAACTAGCAACTAATTTTTTTGTATTTTGATTTAGTGCAGCAAACAAAGTAGTAAATAAAATAAAGCAAGACAAAAACAAAGTAAAGAGATTGAGAAGTGGAGACTCCCCTTGCAGCGTGTCTTGATCTCCCCGGCAACGGCGCCAGAAAATATGCTGGTGCGTAGTTGACGTGGGAGTTAGAAATCTTTGTGGTGTAGCTTTTCTTCAGTTCCCCGGCAACGGCGCCAGAAAATATGCTTGATGGCGTGTATTTCACACGTTCGTTGGGCAACCCCAAGAGGAAGGTATGATGAGCACAGCAGCAAGTTTTCCCTCAGAAAGAAACCAAGGTTTATCGAACCAGGAGGAGCCAAGAAGCACGTTGAAGGTTGATGGCGGCGGGATGTAGTGCGGCGCAACACCGGAGATTCCGGCGCCAACGTGGAACCCGCACAACACAACCAAAGTACTTTGCCCCAACGAAACAGATGAGGTTGTCAATCTCACCGGCTTGCTGTAACAAAGGATTAACCGTATTGTGTGGAAGATGATTGTTTGCGAGAGAAAACAGTAAAAACAAGTATTGCGATGAGATTGTATTTCGAGTAAAGAGAATTGGACCGGGGTCCACAGTTCACTAGAGGTGTCTCTCCCATAAGACGAACAGCATGTTGGGTGAACAAATTACAGTTGGGCAATTGACAAATAAAGAGAGCATAACAATGCACATACATATCATGATGAGTATAGTGAGATTTAATTGGGCATTACGACAAAGTACATAGACCGCCATCCAACCGCATCTATGCCTAAAAAGTCCACCTTCAGGTTATCATCCGAACCCCCTCCAGTATTAAGTTGCAAAGCAAAAGACAATTGCATTAAGTATGGTGCGTAATGTAATCAACAACTACATCCTTGGACATAGCATCAATGTTTTATCCCTAGTGGCAACAGCACAACACAACCTTAGAACTTTCTGTCACTGTCCAAGGTGTCAATGCAGGCATGAACCCACTATCGAGCATAAGTACTCCCTCTTGGAGTTAAAAGTAAAAACTTGGCCAGAGCCTCTACTAGAAACGGAGAGCATGCAAGATCGTAAACAACACATAAGCATAACTTTGATAATCAACATAACAAGTATTCTCTATTCATCGGATCCCAACAAACGCAACATATAGAATTACATATAGATGATCTTGATCATGATAGGCAGCTCACAAGATCCGACAATGATAGCACAATGGGGAGAAGACAACCATCTAGCTACCGCTATGGACCCATAGTCCAGGGGTAGACTACTCACTCATCACCCCGGAGGCGACCATGGCGGTGTAGAGTCCTCCGGGAGATGATTCCCCTCTCCGGCAGGGTGCCGGAGGCGATCTCCAGGATCCCCCGAGATGGGATCGGCGGCGACGGCGTCTCTGGAAGGTTTTCCGTATCGTGGCTCTCGGTACTGGAAGTTTCGTCACGGAGGCTTTAAGTAGGCGGAAGGGCAAGTCGAGAGGGGGCACAGGGGCCCCAGATGACAGGGCGGCGCGGCCAAGGGGGGGGGCCGCGCCGCCCTAGGGTTTGGCTCCCCTGTGGCCCCACTTCCTTTCATCTTCGGACTTCTGGAAGCTTCGTGAGAAAATAGGCCTCTGGGCTTTTATTTCGTCCAATTCCGAGAATATTTCTTTACTAGGATTTCTGAAACCAAAAACAACAGAAAACAACAAGCGGCACTTCGGCATCTTGTTAATAGGTTAGTTCCAGAAAATGCACGAATATGACATAAAGTGTGCATAAAACATGTAGATAACATCAATAATGTGGCATGGAACACAAGAAATTATCGATACGTTGGAGACGTATCATTGTGCGATAACCATGTTTCTGGGGACGCCATCAACTACTCTTTGTTGAATATCATGTGAGTTGCTATGCATGTCCGTCTTGTCTGAAGTAAGAGAGATCTACCACCTTAATGGTTGGAGCATGCATATTGTTAGAGAAGAACATTGGGCCGCTAACTAAAGCCATGAATCATGGTGGAAGTTTCAGTTTTGGACATATATCCTCAATCTCATATGAGAACACTAATTGTTGCCACATGCTTATGCATTAAAGAGGAGTCCATTATCTGTTGTCCATGTTGTCCCGGTATGGATGTCTAAGTTGAGAATAATCAAAAGCGAGAAATCCAAAATGCGAGCTTTCTCCTTAGACCTTTGTACGAGCGGCATGGAGGTACCCCTTTGTGACACTTGGTTAAAACATGTGTATTGCGATGATCCGGTAGTCCATGCTAATTAGGACAAGGTGCGGGCACTATTAGTATACTATGCATGAGGCTTGCAACTTGTAAGATATAATTTACATGATACATGTGCTTTATTACTACCGTTGACAAAATTGTTTCATGTTTTCAAAATAAAAGCTCTAGCACAAATATAGCAATCGATGCTTTCCTCTTTGAAGGACCATTCTTTTACCTTTTATGTTGAGTCAGTTCACCTATCTCTCTCCACCTCAAGAAGAAAACACTTGTGTTAACTGTGCATTGATTCTTACATACTTGCTTATTGCACTTGTTATATTGCTTTGCATTGATAACTATCCATGAGATATACATGTTACAAGTTGAAAGCAACTGCTGAAACTTTATCTTCCATTGTGTTGCTTCAATGTCTTTACTTTGAATTTATTGCTTTATGAGTAACTCTTATGCAAGACTTATTGATGCTTGTCTTGAAAGTACTATTCATGAAAAGTCTTTGCTATATGATTCAATTGTTTACTCATTGCATTAACATTGTTTTGAATCGCTGCATTCATCTCATATGCTTTACAATAGTATGATTAAGATTATGTTGGTAGCATGTCACCTCAGAAATTATCTTTTATCGTTTACCTACTCGAGGACGAGTAGGAACTAAGCTTAGGGATGCTGATACGTCTCCAACGTATCTATAATTTCTGATGTTCCATGCTTGTTTTATGACAATACCAACATGTTTTGTTCACACTTTATATCGTTTTTATGCGTTTTCTGGAACTAACCTATTGACGAGATGCCGAAAGGCCAGTTGCTGTTTTCTGCTGTTTTTGGTTTCAGAAATCCTAGCAAGGAAATATTTTCGGAATCGGACGAAATCAACTCCGGAGATCTTATAATTTCAGGAAGTTTCCAGAGCACCGGAGAAAAGTCAGAGGGGTGCCAGGGGGGCCCCACCCCACAGGGCGGCGCGGCCCAAGGGGGGCGCGCCCCCTATGGTGTCGTCACCCCGTGGCCCCTCCGACTCCGACTCTCGGCCTATATAATCGTCACCGACCTAAAAACATCGACCAAGAAGACGGAAACGAGAGAAAACCATCCAGAGCCGCCGCCATCGCGAAAGTCCAATTCGGGGGACAGAACTCTCTGTTCCGGCACCTGCCGGGGCGGGAATTGCCCCCGAGCCATCTCCACCGCCGTCTCCACCGCCATCTTCACCGCCATCGCTGCCTCCATGATGAGGAGGGAGTAATTCACCCCTGGGGCTGAGGGCTCTACCGTAGCTATGTGGTTAATCTCTCTCTCCGTACTCCAATACAATGATCTCGTGAATTGCTTTGCATGATTGAGATCCATATGATGAGCTTTGTATCGCTACTAGTTTATGTGCTACTCATGTGATGTTATTAAAGTAGTCTATTCCTCCCGCATGGTGTAAAGGTGACTAGTGTGTGCACCGTGTGGTTCTTGTCGTAGGCTATGATCATGATCTCTTGTAGATTGTGGAGTTAATTATCATTATGATAGTATTGATGTGATCTATTCCTCCTTCATAGTGTAATGTGGACAAGTGTGTGCACTATGTTAGTTCTTGGTTTATTTTGCAATGATCTATTATGCTCTAAGGTTATTTAAATATGAACATTGAATTGTGGAGCTTGTTAACTCCGGCATTGAGGGTTCGTGTAATCCTACGCAATGTGTTCATCATCCAACAAAAGAGTGTATGTAGCACATATGAGAAAGAGTTATTTATTATGCGATCAAAGTTGAGAGTGTCCACTAGTGAAAATATGATCCCTAGGCCTTGCTTCCAAGCATCGAATCTCCGTTTGTTTACTGTTTTGTTACATGTTTGCTCGCTGCCATATTTTATTCAGATTGCTATTACCACTCATACTCATCCATATTACTTGCATCTCACTATCTCTTCGCCGAACTAGTGCACCTATACATCCGACAAGTGTATTAGGTGTGTTGGGGACACAAGAGACTTCTTGCTTTGTGGTTGCAGGGTTGCTTGAGAGGGATATCTTTGACCTCTTCCTCCCTGAGTTCGATAAACCTTGGGTGATCCACTTAAGGGAAACTTGCTGCTGTTCTACAAACCTCTGCTCTTGGAGGCCCAACACTGTCTACAAGAATAGAAGCACCCGTAGACATCAATCAACGCCCAGGTTCCTATTTTGCCCGGAAGCATCCAGAACACACGAGAACCGCCAGAGAGGGGGCACAGGCCCACCAGACCATAGGCCGGCGCGGCCTGGGGGTGGCCCGCGCCCCCCTATGGTGTCGCCGCCTCGTTGACCCTCCGACGCCGCCTCTTCGCCTATAAGAAGCCCCTGGACCTAAAACCTCGATACGAAAAAGCCACGGTACGAGAAACCTTCCAGAGCTGCCGCCATCGCGAAGCCAAAATCTGTGGGACAGGAGTCTCTGTTCCGGCACGCCGCCGGGACGGGGAAGTGCCCCCGGAAGGCTCCTCCATCGACACCACCGCCATCTCCATCAACGCTGCTGTCTCCCATGAGGAGGGAGTAGTTCTCCATCGAGGCTCGGGGCTGTACCGGTAGCTATGTGGTTCATCTCTCTCCTATGTACTTCAATACAATAATCTCATGAGCTGCCTTACATGATTGAGATTCATATGATGATGCTTGTAATCTAGATGTCATTATGCTAGTCAAGTGGGTTTTACTTATGTGATCTCCGGAGACTCCTTGTCCCACGTGTGTAAAGGTGACGAGTGTGTGCACCGTGTGGGTCTCTTAGGCTATATTTCACAGAATACTTATTCACTGTTATGAAGGGCATAGTGAAGTACTTATTTATATCTCTTTATGATTGCAATATGTTTTGTATCACAATTTATCTATGTGCTACTCTAGTGATGTTATTAAAGTGGTTTATTCCTCCTGCACGGTGTAATGGTGACAGTGTGTGCATCCGTGTTAGTACTTGGCGTATGCTATGATCATGATCTCTTGTAGATTGTGAAGTTAACTATTGCTATGATAGTATTGATGTGATCTATTCCTCCTACATAGTGTGAAGGTGACAGTGTGCATGCTGTGTTAGTACTTGGTTTAATCGTGTTGATCTTTCATGCACTCTAAGGTTATTTAAATATGAACATTGAATTGTGGAGCTTGTTAACTCCGGCATTGAGGGTTCGTGTAATCCTACGCAATGTGTTCATCATCCAACAAGAGAGTGCAGAGTATGCATTTATCTATTCTGTTATGTGATCAATGTTGAGAGTGTCCACTAGTGAAAGTCTAATCCCTAGGCCTTGTTCCTAAATACTGCTATCGTTGCTTGTTTACTGTTTTACCGCGTTACTACTGCTGCGTTACTACTGCTCATACTTATTCATACCACATGTATTTCACTATCTCTTCGCCGAACTAGTGCACCTATTAGGTGTGTTGGGGACACAAGAGACTTCTTGCTTTGTGGTTGCAGGGTTGCATGAGAGGGATATCTTTGACCTCTTCCTCCCCGAGTTTGATAAACCTTGGGTGATCCACTTAAGGGAAACTTGTCTGCTGTTCTACAAACCTCTGCTCTTGGAGGCCCAACACTGTCTACAAGAATAGAAGCACCCGTAGACATCAAGCTATTTTCGGGCGCCGTTGCCGGGGAGGAAAGGTAAAAGGTACTCACACTCCGGATCTCGGCTACTAAGCTATTTTCGCCGTTGTAAGTACTCGAAGCTATTTCCTTTAGATCCTGCAATTGCATCTTTTTGTTTCTTGTTTACACTAGTTTGGCATAATGGACAACAATGAGCTTCTTATTCTATTTCCTGATTTAAGACATGGATGGTTTGATGCGAAAATTAAAAAACCCATGGAACATATTAGCATGAACACTTTGAATACCATTGTTTCTAATGATATGGAAAATTCTAAGCTTGGGGAAGCTGGCTTTGATGAGCATGATATTTTTAGTCCCCCAAGCATTGAGGAGAAAATTTACTTTGATAATACTTTGCCTCCTATTTATGATGATTATAATGATAGTAGTCTTTTAGTACCGCCTGTTATGGAGGATAAATTTGATTATGATTACAATATGCCTCCTATATTTGATGATGAAAATAATAATGATAGCTACTTTGTTGAATTTTCTCCCACTATTACTAATAAAATTGATTATGCTTATGTTGGGAGTAGTAATAATTTTATGCATGAGACTCATGATAAGAATGCTTTATGTGATAGTTATATTGTTGAGTTTGCTCATGATTCTACTGAAAGTTATTATGAGAGAGGAAAATATGGTTGTAGAAATTTTCATGTTACTAAAATGCCTCTCTATGTGCTGAAATTTTTGAAGCTACACTTGTTCTATCTTCCTATGCTTGTTACTTTGCTCTTCATGAACTTGTTTATTTACAAGATTCCTATGCATAGGAAGCATGTTAGACTTAAATATGTTTTGGATTTGCCTCTTGATGCTCTCTTTTGCTTCAACTACTATTTCTTGCAAGTGCATCATTAAAACTGCTGAGCCCATCTTAATGGCTATAAAGAAAGAACTTCTTGGGAGATAACCCATGTGTTTATTTTGCTACAGTACCTCTATTTTATTTTGAGTCTTGGAAGTTATTTACTACTGTAGCAACCTCTCCTTATCTTAGTTTTGTGCTTTGTTGTGCCAAGTAAAGTCGTTGATAGTAAGGTTCATACTAGATTTGGATTGCGCAGACAGATTTCTTTGCTGTCACGAATTTCGAACTGCCCCTCTGTAGGTAGCTCAGAAAAATATGCCAATTTACGTGCGTGATCCTCAGATATGTACGCAACTTTCATTCAATTTGGGAATTTTCATTTGAGCAAGTCTGGTGCCTCAATAAAATCCATCTTTACGGACTGTTCTGTTTTGACAGATTCTGCCTTTTATTCCGCATTGCCTCTTTTGCTATGGTGGATGAATTTCTTTGTTCCATTAATGTCCAGTAGCTTTATGCAATGTCCAGAAGTGTTAAGAATGATTGTGTCACCTCTGAACATGTTAATTTTTATTGTGCACTAACCCTCTAATGAGTTGTTTCGAGTTTGGTGTGGAGGAAGTTTTCAAGGGTCAAGAGAGGAGGATGATATACTATGATCAAGAAGAGTGAAGAGTCTAAGCTTGGGGATGCCCCCGTGGTTCATCCCTGCATATTTCAAGAAGACTCAAGCATCTAAGCTTGGGGATGCCCAAGGCATCCCCTTCTTCATCGACAAATTATCAGGTTCTTCCCTTGAAACTATATTTTTATTCGGTCACATCTTATGTTCTTTACTTGGAGCGTCTGTGTGCTTTTATTTTCGTTTTGTTATTTTCATTCTCTGAATAAATACATGCTTGTGTGGGAGAGAGACACGCTCCGCTGGTTCATATGAACACATGTGTTCTTAGCTTTTAATGTTCATGGCGAAGGTTAAAACTGCTTCGTTAATTGTTATATGGTTGGAAACGGAAAATGCTACATGTAGTAATTGGTAGAATGTCTTGAATAATTTGATACTTGGCAATTGTTGTGCTCATGTTTAAGCTCTTGCATCATATACTTTGCACCCATTAATGAAGAAATACATAGAGCTTGCTAAAATTTGGTTTGCATATTTGGTCTCTCTAAAGTCTAGATAATTTCTAGTATTGAGTTTTGAACAACAAGGAAGATGGTGTAGAGTCTTATAATGTTTACAATATGTCTTTTATGTGAGTTTTGCTGCACCGGTTCATCCTTGTGTTTGTTTCAAATAACCTTGCTAGCCTAAAACTTGTATCGAGAGGGAATACTTCTCATGCATCCAAAATCCTTGAGCCAACCACTATGCCATTTGTGTCCACCATACCTACCTACTACATGGTATTTCTCCGCCATTCCAAAGTAAATTGCTTGAGTGCTAACTTTAAAATTTCCATTCTTCACCTTTACAATATATAGCTCATGGGAAAAATAGCTTAAAAACTATTGTGGTATTGAATATGTACTTATGCACTTTATCTCTTATTAAGTTGCTTGTTGTGCGATAACCATGTTTTCTGGGGACGCCATCAACTACCCTTTGTTGAATATCATGTGAGTTGCTATGCATGTCCGTCTTGTCTGAAGTAAGAGAGATCTACCACTTTAATGGTTAGAGCATGCATATTGTTAGAGAAGAACATTGGGCCGCTAACTAAAGCCATGAATCATGGTGGAAGTTTCAGTTTTGGACATATATCCTCAATCTCATATGAGAACACTAATTGTTGCCACATGCTTATGCATTAAAGAGGAGTCCATTATCTGTTGTCCATGTTGTCCCGGTATGGATGTCTAAGTTGAGAATAATCAAAAGCGAGAAATCCAAAATGCGAGCTTTCTCCTTAGACCTTTGTACAGGCGGCATGGAGGTACCCCATTGTGACACTTGGTTAAAACATGTGTATTGCGATGATCCGGTAGTCCAAGCTAATTAGGACAAGGTGCGGGCACTATTAGTATACTATGCATGAGGCTTGCAACTTGTAAGATATAATTTACATAATACATGTGCTTTATTACTACCGTTGACAAAATTGTTTCATGTTTTCAAAACCAAAGCTCTAGCACAAATATAGCAATCGATGCTTTCCTCTTTGAAGGACCTTTCTTTTACTTTTATGTTGAGTCAGTTCACCTATCTCTCTCCACCTCAAGAAGCAAACACTTGTGTGAACTGTGTATTGATTCCTACATACTTGCATATTGCACTTGTTATATTACATTGCATTGACAATTATCCATGAGATATACATGTTACAAGTTGAAAGCAACCGCTGAAACTTAACCTTCCTTTGTGTTGCTTCAATACCTTTACTTTGATTTATTGCTTTATGAGTTAACTCTTATGCAAGACTTATTGATGCTTGTCTTGAAGTACTATTCATGAAAAGTCTTTGCTTTATGATTCACCTGTTTACTCATGTCATTACCATTGTTTTGATCGCTGCATTCATTACATATGTTTACAAATAGTATGATCAAGGTTATGATGGCATGTCACTTCAGAAATTATCTTTGTTATCGTTTTACCTCGCCGGGACGAGCGTAACTAAGCTTGGGGATGCTGATACGTCTCCGACGTATCGATAATTTCTTGTGTTCCATGCCACATTATTGATGATATCTACATGTTTTATACACATTATATGTCATATTTATGCATTTTCCGGAACTAACCTATTAACAAGATGCCGAAGTGCCGGCTCTCGTTTTCTGCTGTTTTTGGTTTCGTAAACCCTAGTAACGAAATATTCTCGGAATTGGACGAAATCAACGCCCGTGTTCCTATTTTGCCCGGAAGCATCCGGAACACACGAGAACCGCCGGAGAGGGGGCACATGCCCACCGGACCATAGGCGGCGCGGCCCGGGGTGGCCCGCGCCCCTATGGTGTCGCCGCCTCGTTGACCCTCCGACGCCGCCTCTTCGCCTATAAGAAGCCCCTGGACCTAAAACCTCGATACGAAAAAGCCACGGTACGAGAAACCTTCCAGAGCCGCCGCCATCGCGAAGCCAAGATCTGGGGGACAGGAGTCTATGTTCCGGCACGCCGCCGGGACGGGGAAGTGCCCCCGGAAGGCTCCTCCATCGACACCACCGCCATCTCCATCAACGCCGCTGTCTCCCATGAGGAGGGAGTAGTTCTCCATCGAGGCTCGGGGCTATACCGGTAGCTATGTGGTTCATCTCTCTCCTATGTACTTCAATACAATAATCTCATGAGCTGCCTTACATGATTGAGATTCATATGATGATGCTTGTAATCTAGATGTCATTATGCTAGTCAAGTGGGTTTTACTTATGTGATCTCCGGAGACTCCTTGTCCCACGTGTGTAAAGGTGACAGTGTGTGCACCGTGTGGGTCTCTTAGGCTATATTTCACAGAATACTTATTCACTGTTATGAAGGGCATAGTGAAGTACTTATTTATATCTCTTTATGATTGCAATGTGTTTTGTATCACAATTTATCTATGTGCTACTCTAGTGATGTTATTGAAGTGGTTTATTCCTCCTGCACGGTGTAATGGTGACAGTGTGTGCATCCGTGTTAGTACTTGGCGTATGCTATGATCATGATCTCTTGTAGATTGTGAAGTTAACTATTGCTATGATAGTATTGATGTGATCTATTCCTCCTACATAGTGTGAAGGTGACAGTGTGCATGCTGTGTTAGTACTTGGTTTAATCGTGTTGATCTTTCATGCACTCTAAGGTTATTTAAATATGAACATTGAATTGTGGAGCTTGTTAACTCCGGCATTGAGGGTTCGTGTAATCCTACGCAATGTGTTCATCATCCAACAAGAGAGTGCAGAGTATGCATTTATCTATTCTCGTTATGTGATCAATGTTGAGAGTGTCCACTAGTGAAAGTCTAATCCCTAGGCCTTGTTCCTAAATATCGCTATCGCTGCTTGTTTACTCGTTTTACCGCGTTACTACTCGCTGCGTTACTACTCGCTCATACTTATTCATACCACCTGTATTTCACTATCTCTTCGCCGAACTAGTGCACCTATTAGGTGTGTTGGGGACACAAGAGACTTCTTGCTTTGTGGTTGCAGGGTTGCATGAGAGGGATATCTTTGACCTCTTCCTCCCTGAGTTCGATAAACCTTGGGTGATCCACTTAAGGGAAACTTGCTGCTGTTCTACAAACCTCTGCTCTTGGAGGCCCAACACTGTCTACAAGAATAGAAGCACCCGTAGACATCATCCGTCAGACCTACCGAAAGGTCGACTGATGACGACGTGCCCGAACCTGTCGATCTGAAGGCGAGTGGTTCTAGCAGTCGAAGGACTCCTTCCGAGTTGACGTTGTAGTGGACGCTGCCGAAGGTCATCTCCATGTTTCCTTGTAGATCAGAAAAGGTCGAGCGAGAAGAGTCGCTGTGCGGGGTGAATTCATAGGAGCCGAATCGAATCGGGCTTCCTAGACTTGGTGACGATCGCGTCGATGAAGCTGCCGATGACATGACTGGATCTGCCGATGACCGATCTTGTGCCGACAGTTTTCCCACAGACAGCGTCAATTGTCGAGGGTACTCCTCGGCAATGCCCTCCGATTGGGGCTTAGGGTTGATGGAATCCTGTAGGCTGACACGAGATATCGGTTCACATACAAGCGGGGAGAGCAATTTACCTAGGTTCGGGGCCCTCGATAAGGTAAAACCCTTACGTCCTGCCTGTCTGATCTTGATTATGAGAATATTGGGTTACAATGGGGTGCCGAAGGTTTCGGCTGAGATCTCGTCGAGAGGCTAAGTGCTGCGGCGACCTAGCTCTAGACTTCTGGTGGCTAAAGTTGCTAAGATTGATCGTGTCCCTCGGTAGCCCCTCTCCTGGCCTTTATATAGGAGGCCAGGTCTCAAGAGGTCCAACCGGGTACGACTAGGTTTACAGGAGTCCTAACTCTAGACTTTCCTTGTTCGGCTCCTCCTTTGTCTTGTCCGTCAAGGAATCTTCTGTTGCATCGTACAAGTGGCCCGCCTTGCCATCGAGTACCTTCATGGGCCTCCAGTTAGATTGTACAAGATAGGGCAATGTCGGTTACCCGAAGGGTAATGCCCATGTCACTACCCCTACTCCCTCTCGCTGCCGCCTCCTCCCAATCTCCTTTCTTTCTTCACAATCTCAAGAGATCTTCAGCTCGTCCATAGCACCAAAGAAAAACCTGTCGGAGATCGTCGTCCTTGCCGCCGTTGTTCGCCGCCGTTCGCTGCGCCGAGGGGGAGAAGAAGTAGGGGACATCGGGCGAAGAGTCCTCGGGACGGTGGTACGCGATTTACCCAGCTTCGGAACTCCTACACGATGGCAGGGCCTACTGCTGCTTGTCTGGAATTATCTGGGCGCTTTCGCGTTATTACAATGAATTGTGGTTCTGCCTCTAGGGCTCCCGGGATCCGTCTTATAAAGGCGTCAGGATCTAGGGTTTACACAGAGAGTCCTAGCCGGAATACAAGTTGCCTAACTACGGAATATTACATTCCCGTGCATGTCAAGGATCCGCCTTCCCTTATACGTCGTACTGGATCTAGCTACCCCTGATGGGACGTGCCGGATCCGACTTCGAGAGGATTGGTGGATCCGGCTCCTCGTTTCTGGGCTAGACTTCATCCATCTTGATCTACATCAACTGGGCCGCCCGATGGGCCATATGCCACCATCACCGTCTATGGGCCACCCGGGCTTGCCGGATCTAGCCACTATCGATGGTACACCCATGAAGTATACCCACAACAGGTTGTAACCAGAATATGCGTCCAGGAAGGAAAGACGTTCGCAGTCTGCCGTGGAGTCGATGATTTGATCGATCCTTAGGAGGGGGAAGTGATCCTTTTGACAATGTTTATTGATACACGTGAAATCGACGCACATGCGAAGGACTTCAGTGTTTTTCTTCGGGACCAGCACTGGGTTGGCGACCCAAGTGGCTTCAGTTTCTATTTCCTTGATGAAACCAGCTTCTTCGAGTCGGTGAATTTCATACAACATGGCTTTGCGGTTAGGCTCGGAAAAACGGTGCAAATGTTGTCGAATTGGTCTAGCTCTTGGATCCAGATTAAGTGTGTGATCGGCAATTTTCCGGGGTACTCCTGACATGTAAGCTGGACACCACGCAAAGATTTCCCAGCGCTCACGGAGGAACTCGACGAGCGCGCTTTCCTATGCCCTATCCAAGTTAGTTGCAATGGATGTCGTATTTTTAGTGTATGTCGGGTGGATCTGCACTTCCTTGGAGTCCTTGGAGGCGTCAAAAGCTTGCTCTTGCAAGGATCTACCTCCATCTGGTAGTACGTCGTGATTGGTGGTCAGCTTAGTTGCCTCATACTCCGCTTTTATTCTGAATGACTCGGAAAGTTTGTGAAAATCTATGTCGCACTTATCAGATAGGGCAAAGCTTCCCTTAACCGTTATTAGACCCTTAGGTCCAGGGATTCTCCATAACAAATATGTATAATGCGGCAGTGCCATGAATCTGACATATGCGGGTCGTTCCAAGAGTGCGTGATATTGTGACGGCCAATCTATCACCTCGAACTCGAGTTTTTTCTTTCCTGAAGTTCTCTTTGGTACCAAACTGCACGTCGAGTGCTATTTTTCCCAAAGGATAAGTTAGTTTCTCGGGTGTGATGCCATGAAAACGTGTGTCTGTTGGCGCCAGATTAGCCAATGATATGTTCATCTTCCTTAACGTATCCACATAAATGAGATTTATGCTACTTCCTCCCTCGATGAATATGCGAGAGAGATCATATCCTTAGATAACTGCTGGTAGCACCATTGCTGAGTGTCCTGGCCATGGTACCTGTGGCGGATAATCCTCTATGGTAAATCCTATCGGCTGACCTGGCCAATTTAGATACTCGATGGTTGGCGGGGGTGCCAACACTGCCATGTTTACTTGTCGCGAAATCAACTTCTGCGATCTATTTGACGATCTGCCCTTCTGTATCATCGACATCGCTCCCCTTGTGGGGGTGAAATCATCATTGGTGTTTGGAGGACCCGCAATTCGCAACTGATGCTGGTTCGCACTGGTGATTGCGGGTGGTAGTGGCAGTGGTACATGCACCTCACTCCTTGGTCCTTGTGTGCATCCTCTTCTGATTGCCTCTGCCCGCGTGCTCTGTCGCTCTTCGCAAAACTTGCAATATTCGGCAATCTTTCTGGAGGTGACCCGATTGTCTTCTCCCGTCAGAGACGACGTAGAAGTGCATCTTGCATGGCCCGTTCAAAAGTTCTTCGAGTGACACGTTATACGGCCGCGGGAACCTGGGTCGACTATTTTGTCTGTTGGAACTTGATGCATCTCTATTATCAGTTTGTTGCTCATTACTCTTGTGATAATCATCGCGATGGTTTCCACCATTGTTACCTCGGAAGCCAGCCGATACTTGCCCGGGACCGTCATATTCCGCGAAGTTGCGGAAACGTCTCCTGTGCTGGTTGCTATTTCTATTGCGATCTTCCTCGGGTGACCGCTGTCGTTTATTGTGAACAGCGTCTTCACCGTTAGCCCATCTATTTGCAATTTGCATGAGCTCTGCTACCGTTCTTGGGTTAGATCTGCCCAATTCTTCGATGAGATCCCTTCTGCGCATGCCCGCGACAAACGCTTCGATTGCCCTTTCATTAGACACGTGTTCAGCCGAGTTTTTGATGATACTCCACCGTTGGATATACAATCTAATCGACTCATCTGGTTTTTTCTTGCACGTCCTTAACTTCTCTATTGACGCTGGTTTTTTGCAAGTGGACCGAATGTTCTTTACGAACAAGTCCTCAAAAGTTTCCCAGCTATCTATGGATCCTTCTGGCAGCTTCCTCATTCAAGATGTTGCGGCTCCGCTCAAGTGAACTTGGATGCTTTGCATAGTTGTCGATCTTGTGCCGCCCATCAGTTTCACTGTTTCTAGATAGTCGACCAACCAATCCTCCGGATCTTGAAGTCCGTTGAACTTTTTATAATTGTTGGGTAGTTTAAAGATAGTGGGCACTCGAGTTTTGCGAACCCTTCGGTTAAAACAAAGGAGTCCACACAAGTCTTCATCGCTATCCTCTGCAGCCTGACGACTTTCTCGGGTTCTATTTTCTCAACCTCTTTCCTCTCGCGCCCTGTCGACTCGAGCTTGAGATGTGGTGTTTCTCGTGTCGCCTTCTCTTGGACCGTCTCGTGTTGCCTCTACGGTGCGTCGGGGACTATTTTGTCTTGGACTATTTCGGCGTGGAGCACTTTCGGGTTGATGTACTATTTCTCTTCCTGCTATTGCCGCATCCATAACACCGACTACTGCCATAGCCATTTGATACAACGATGATCGAGGGTCTCCTTGAGGTGGTCTGGATGCCATCAGATATGCGTGCGTTGCCATGTATCCCGCCTCTGGCGTTTTTGGGATAATATGCCCTCTCGTATCTATCGACATGAAGGACATGTCGAGGTTTTGGATCAGATTATCTCACTCGGCTTCCGGTATGCCTGCCAGCCGAAACCTTGCTCTTCCGCGGCTATCTCTCTGATTATCTGCTGAGTTTCACTTTTGCTGACTCAAGTTAGCTTTGCGCTCGCTGGAAGCATCTGTTGCAATCCTTCTTTCATCGAGTTTCCGTTGTAGTTTTTCCAACTCGCGTGTGGAACGACTAAGTTCATATTGATATGCTTGTAGTGATGCTGCCGAAGCTTGTGTGGTCATCGGCTCCGTGACGTTTATAGCTCTTGTAGCTCTGTCCCATGCTTCCTGCGACAGCTGCACTTTTTCTCGTGGTTCAGCTCCAATATACTTGCTTCATGTTCCACGCGTAAGATCTGCGGGATCGACGTAAGGGTTTCCCAGATCGTCGAAAGCCTCCGATTCTTCGTCAACTTCACTGCATGCTCCCGTGATTACACAAATCTGGTGATATGTTGCAGTTGCGCTTTCATCGAACTCAGGATAGGTGACACCGTCGTATGGATCGGCGAAGACATTCCTGCTAGCAGTGGAGTTGGTGGTGTTGGTGAAGTCGAAGTTGGTGAAGCTTTCCGAGTCGCTATCTTGAGATAGATCGGTTTCCGTGACCGATCCGAAAATCATATCACCGAACAGATCGGTGAGTACTCCGCCGTCGGCGGGCTTGGTGAAGCGTGGCAGCGAAACTTCTTCGTCGCCTAACTCAACAGACGATGTTGACGATCCCGAGTAATCGGGCTTGACCGCCAACGGTCCCGAAAAAATCGCTGCCGAAAACCGGTGTGATCCTTCTTTCCCGACGAGGAAGCGAAAACTCCCAAAAGTCATCTCCGTTAACTCCTCCATATTGGCATATGCATGCAAATGGGCGGGAGGGTGAGGAACAAAATCGACGAGATCGGGTTGGACTTGTTTACCTCCTTCCATCGCGTTGCTCGCTGCCGATGATGATGTTGACGATGCCACCGAGATCAGAACCTTGCAACCTCCAATTCCCACAGACGACGCCAATTGACGAGGGATTTACTCGTTAATGCCTATATATTGTAGGCTTAGGGTTTCGTAAGAAGTAGAGAGCAAGTAGATCTCAAAAGTTCAGCCGACAAAGGTGCCCGACTCCAATATTACGGTGGTTAGGGTTACAATGTTTTCGGTCCTTTCTTTCAACCTCAGCTTCCCCTTTATATATGAGGTGAAGCCGAGGCTTTTCCGTGTCGTACAAGTTACAAATCATCGGGCCACGTTGGGCCTTTCCCTATATTGATACAAGTTTCCTATAATAACTCTAACTTCCTAGTTCGAGGATTTCTAATCTTTTGGGCCTCCAAAGCTTCGAGTCCATGGGCTTTCTGCTTTCCTGTGGACCAGGGGTACTTATTCGGCATGCCCTGTAAGCATACCTATGTCACTTACCAGCAACCTCCTTTCACCAGCAGCAGGCACACACAACTTGAGAAACCACCATCCCTGCTTCACTCCTGGACGAGCAGCTGCACGCAGCAGCAAGAACCACATTTCAGCTTGTCATCCTCCTTCCCCTTGCACGTAGCACCACCTCGTCTCCTCTCTGGCACTCAGAACCACTGCTGTTCCCTGCCTGAACCGGCTTCCCTTCAGGCCTCACTGTCGCCTTGCTCTGATACCATGTTGGAGCAGCAGCTCACCTCATCTTTCTTGGTCCTGACGGCTGGTGTGGTTTCTACTCTCTTAGGATTAGATCTCCTCCAACTTCCTCCTTTTATAGATCAGCACACACATAGGTTCGAGCCAGTTGGACCAGAAACATGTCCAGTGTTCAACGATGAGGTATTTACAAATAATTAATCTTAAGATCTACTCCACATGGTATGGTGTTTTTGTTGTGGAGAAAACATGATAGTAGGGGTATCTCTTCACCAGTAATCGCGACACACCTATAGTAGGGGTGGGTACGTCGGTCTTACAATGAAAGCCACCTGCCAAAATTGATGCATCGATGTTTAAATAGGTTCGATCATCTTGTTATCTTAAAAAAAAAGGTTCGATCATCTTGCCGGAACGCAACTTCATATCACAGAGATATTGAGGGAGGCTTGGTTAGGGTGCGTTTGGTAGGTCGGTCCAACCCAACATTTCCCATCCCAACCGAGATTTCTAAGAATTCTGCTGTTTGTTAGCCCGGTTCTGCCGTCCGGGCAGTGCCCACCTCACCCGGAAAAGGCCTCTTGGCCCTGCCCGGTAGAGAAGCTGAAAACGAGCTTCGCACCTAGGCAGGGCTGAGCTCGCCCGAAAAAACACTCCGCGCCACCGCACTTGGCCCGAATCCAACAGGGATCAGACGCCCCCACCCTCATTTTCCCCCAAAGGAGCTCTCTATCGCATCGTCCAAGCCAGCCTCCGCCGCCGTATCCTCCGCCACGCCCGGACGCGCCGGCCGGCGAGGATGCGCCGGCGACCTGCTCCTCCTCCACGCCTGGACAGGCTGGCGACCTGCCTTCTCGTGCTGCGACGACAGCAAGCGAGCGTCACCTCCTCGTGCCGCCAGTACGCGTCGTCTCCTCCAGCTAACGCCGCTAGGACGCGCCGCCTCCAGCCCGCGCCGCCAGCTCGCTCTGCCTCCGGCCAGCCATCGCCTCTAGCGCTGCGCCGCCTCCACGAGCTACATCAACACACCGCCATGGTCAATGTGGTCAGATAAACAAGGACCCGATTGCTTTTTTCTTTTTCTGTTTAGGGACGTTTGTGTAAAAATCTTAACTTAGCAACATCTCAACTCAGACGACCCACCAAACAACATATCAGCAGACCATCTCTGAACAAGCACGGGATACCAAACAAGGCACAAATTCTCAACTCAGCATAGTTAAGGTGAGCATGTCTGAGATGGGAATCAGATGTTGGAATGACCCGACCTACCAAACACACCCTTAATGACTAGAGTCATACTGGATTATTTGAGTCCAACTCCAAACTTTTATTTTGGAAATCTATCCGACTTGTGCGAGAGTCCTTGACTCTTGATTCCCTGAACTTGTCTTGTAGCTAGAGGTCACTGACAAAATGTTCAAATCTACTCTTGTGGTATTTCTTTAGCATATACATGTGTTGGTAGGTGCGAAAATATTTTTGGAGGATGATCTTTGATTCACTAGCTAGTACATGATGGACTAGGAGATGTGCACGGATCACGCTGGACTAGACTACATATCTACCATAAAATGGAAAACCTCAAATGTAGCCCGGTTTTGTTTTCCCTTTTTCAAACTTCAAAACTTTTGGTTTTAAAGTTTCAGAAAATTTCAAATAAACCGGTAGACGTGGAGAATGTGGAAATCTATTGGTGTGTAAATTTTCAGATTGAAATGCATCATATATTACCCTCAGTAAAAATAACAAAGTTTCACAAATGACAAAATCTAGATTTTAGTGTACTATTCATTACTATTGACCAATGCTTAAATCAAGATTTATTATTTTTGCTGAGCCTGAAATACAACATATTTCAATCTGAAAATTTACACACTTGAAGATTACAATATTATCTACATCACAATATTTTTCCAATTTTTTACCATGTTTAAAATAAAAGTTGTATAGGTTTAAAAAGTGGCCTACATGTAGCTCGAGCTACAAAAGTCCATTCTCCCATAAAATGTGTTTCTTCATCTTGAGTCTTCTTTTTTCATTGAGTTCCATTGTAGATTATTCTTTTGTCCTACTTTTTTTTTTTGCGAAACACGTTACAATCAAAGACGCTCACACATACGTGCATACACTCACCTCTATGAACCACACACGCACACCCTACTCCTATGAGCACCTCCTAGAGACTGCGTCGAAGATCTGATCCGACGGGTCTTGAGATTAATGAAGTAACCACATGCGCCTCGCTGTCGACGAAAACGTTGCCTCCCGCTGAAAAATATTACGCCTTTATGAGACGCCAAAGTGTCAAATCAGGGATTTGAACTCTGGTGGGCTGGGTGTGCCACTACCCTCCTAACCATCCAACCACAGGCTTGCTCTCATTTTTTGTCCTACTTATTGACCATATCAATGGTTGGATATTTTTTTAACACTAATAATACGTCCATGCTATGCCACAAAACGAAAAACAAAATATGAAACATGGTTCACAGAAGTTATATTCTCTGATTTATGGGGACGGGTCATAGTTGCTTCCTTCTATGTCCGTATGTTCTTACATGTCAACATTCAAACAAGAAATATAAAGAAGAGTGAATAAATAGCCACCAATCTGAAACTTCATATTTCTACTATATTATTACTACTACTACTACTACTATTATTATTATTGATTACCTATATGACTTAAATTTGACAATTTGCCACGTGGATGCCAAATAGGACCTCTAGGTATGATTAATTGTTTCCAAAACACACGAACTGATGTATTTAACTGAATTTAAACATAGTATTTTTCTCGAACACACGATACGGCCCCACATGTCAACATTCAGACAAGAAATACAAAAAAGAGTGAATAAATAGGCAACAACTCGAACTTCATATTTCTACTATATTATTGTTATTATTATTATTATTATTATTGATTATGATGAGGACATCCCTACCACACCACTACCTCCGTCATTACAAGATAAAGATGAACCTGCTGTGAAGCTCAAGTCCAATAAAGTTCGGATTGGACCTATTACAAGGGCTCGTGCGAAGCTACTTAAACAACAGGTGAACTTGTTTCTAAACAATACTTTGATTGATGAGAACTTTATACTGCCTAAGTCCTGTTACTTATGTATCATCAGGTATGAAGAGGAGACAAGCATCGCACGAGGAGGAGAGAAGCAGCTGGACGTGAAGATGGACGTGGAGCTGGACAAGGAGCTGGACATGAAGTTATCTCACGGACGCACGAGGGAGGAGCGGGAGGCATGCGCGAGAGGAGAAGACGAAGTCCAGGCCGGCCCAGCACCCGGTCAGACCGGCCGCCACGCTGGCGCGCCCGGTCCCTTGCCCGGTCCGACCGGGCGGCAGGCCGGATCGACCCCGGCGCCGACCGGGCGCCACGCTGATGGCAACCGGACGGGTTACTGCGCCACAATTCCCGAGCCTGGTTGTCACCCGTTCCCTGGCCCGGTTTGAACCGGCCAGCCCGGTCCCAGGCCCGGTCGACCGGCCCCCAGACCGGCCGTGTCCGAGTCTGTCTCGACCAGATCTATTCTGGGTCGGTTATTCTTGTATCTTTTCGACCAGAAGTCGTCCCGGACGCCTATATAAGTGCCCAGGACGCCCTCTAGCTGCTTTAGACCACGTTTAAGATAAACCCTAGTTCTTAGTTGTTTGCTTTGCAAAACTATTGAATCCCCTACACCATATTGTTTGATATTGTGTAGATCTGAAAAGTCTTGTGTGATCTGTTGTTTCATTGGGAATTAGACGGTTGCAACTTACCGCTTCGTGGTCGGCAGCTACGTGCGCAAGTGTGTGGAGTTGCCAATATCTTGCGGGGTTGAGAGCTGTTGCATTGGCGACAGGGACCAATCGAGAGATCTCGTTGCGTCATACAAGTTATCATCCACTTCATCAAGTTACCTCCGCTGCAATCACCCCGTGATCATCATCACCACCGTTGCTTACTGAGAAGATCGGGCCACCCCTTATCATCTTGGTATCAGATTTCTAGTTTTCCTCCGTAAGCCATCCACAATCCACCCCATAGTTTAGTTGTGAGTGTTTCCTATCCAGAAAAAGCCAAAAAAAAATTAGGGTTAGGGTTTGCCATAGACTTAGATTGCATAATTTCAAGTTTTAGTTGCTTTTCGTAGTTGTTTTTGCGTATCTTTTTCTTGCATCTAGTATTGTTAGTGTTTGAGTCTCTATAATCATCTAGTTTTAGTTATTGTTATTCCGAGTCCACATAGCATACAGTGTGTTGTCCCAACCATAGCCACAGCCTTTCAATATAAGTGACTAGGAACTTCCCCAGAAGAGACTAGTTTTATCGCTCGACAGGCTGCTCATTAGGGTTTGGTGCTTTGCATATCTTGTTGGCCGTGTTATCAAGAAGTTGAGTAAAAAAATAGAAAATTGAAAAGAAACAAAAAGAGCTACATAGCTGCGTTTTCTACCAAAAGAAAAATACAAAAAGAAAAGTGAAGTGCTAGAAGAATCAAGTGAAGGCCTAAGTTTACTTTACTGCACCCGTAGTTGAGCAATCTCTTGCCTATCTCGTTGAGCTTTGCTAGCGTCTCTCTAGTGCATTGCAATATTTTTTACATATAGTTGCATTGCCCCATTTATCGCCTTGTGTGAGTATCATTGGTTGTCTACGGTCAGCGCTAGGGCTTGTTATTGGTGCAAATAGGTAGCCTACCTACAGCCCCACATATATCCTGCTTTGCCGTGTGATTTGTTCTTATACCCTTGATATTCGCTTCTCTACATCCGTGCACTAGTTGTTACTACAAGTGGTAAGCAATACTAATTCACTTTGGAGCGGTAAGATTTCCTTTTCTTATCAGTTTTGAGTGAGTTGTGAGAGTACCACCATATATTTTTGGTTTAGTGCACTAATCTACTAACGTTGTCTGCTAGTGATCAAAAACTTGTTAACTAGGAAAATAAGAGTGATGCAGATCTCATCACATGGAGGGAGTTTGAGGCTCTTCGTAATGAGATGCGACGTGAATTCCGCGCTCAGGATGATGAGCTTAAAGGGACGGTCCAAGAGATCTCCCAAAAGCTGGATGCTACTAATGAGACCGTCACTACAATGCAAGATCAAATGACGGATATTCAACGCACTCTTTGAACTTTTGACAATGTCTGTTGAGAATCTTACAAATCAACAGCGACAACAAAATGAAGATGCTGATGAAGCCCCTGGTCGTGGTGATCGTCCTCGAGGTTGGGCTCCACTTGGCCGCAATGGTCGTGGACATGACGAGGAAGATGGATTGGGTAAGCCCAAGTTTTCTATACCCAAGTTTGAAGGAGGAGCTGATGTTGAAGAATACCTCACTTGGGAGCTCAAGATTGAGAAGTTATGGGGTTTACATCCACATTACACTGAAGATAGGAAGATAAAGCTTGCTTCTTCTGAATTTGATGGTTATGCTTTGCGTTGGTGGGATCGATATGTGAGTGCTCGCGAAGAAGATGGTGAACAACCTATTGTCACATGGCGTGCTATGAAGGCGGCAATGACTGAGCGTTTTGTGCCCACAAACTATTTGCGCGATATATTTGATAAATTTACCCTATTGAGACAAGGTGTGAAGACTGTTGATGAATACTACATGGAGATGGAGATGCTCATGCAGCGTGGCCGTGTTAAAGAATCCCTTGAGATGACAATGACTCATTTCCTCAATGGTTTGAAGTATGATATCAAAGGCATTGTTCATCATTACAGTTACACCACTATGAATGAGTTGCTACATCATGCAAGAGAAGCTGAATCACAGTTGGTTGACGAAGCAAAGATTAAAGGACGAGCTTCAGGAGCTGGGCGCTTCACGCCTCGTGCGCCCCCACCCACGGCGCCGGCGCCATCGACGCGCTCCGCACCTTACTCTACTAGCAAGCCGGTCTCCAATGTGTCTAATGCAAAGAAGTCCGAATCTGCTGCAAGTACGAGTGGCTCTAACATGTCTAGTGCGCGCAATCGTGATATGGCTTGTCATACATGTGGTGGCAAAGGTCACTTCAAGAGAGATTGTCCTAACCGTAAAGTTATGATTATCAATGAGGACAATGAGTACGAGACTGGAGAAGATGTTGATCCTAATGCTCCAGACGATGATGACTATGACACTGATAGTGAAGATGCATATCCGTCTAATGCTCGCACCATTGTTGTATCGCAGCGTGCTCTTAATGTGTTGCCTAGTGCATCTACTCAGCGCTGCAATTTGTTCCAAACAAAGGCTTTAGTTGGTCCTGACAAGGCTGCAAGGTCATTATTGATGGCGGGAATTGCCGCAATTTAGCAAGCAAAGAGTTGTGTACCAAGTTGAAGTTGAAGTATCTACCGCACCCGCATCCATACTATATTCAGTGGTTGAGCGACAATGGTGAGATGAAGGTAAACCACATGGTGCGTGTTGAGTTTGCTATTGGACCGCATAAGGATTGCATTGACTTTGATGTGGTTCCTATGACAGTGTGTCACCTATTATTGGGTCGGCCTTGGCTCTATGACCGTTCTGTGCAACACAATGGCCGTGCCAATACGTATCACTTGGAGTTCAAGGGCAAGAAAATCAACTTACAGCCTATGTCATCATAGCAAATTGTCAATGAGTCTCGTCAGAAAGTTGAAGTAAACTTGGAGGATGCTTCTTTAGATAGGCGAGAGAATTGTAATGTCGTGAGTGATATAATGAAAAGTGAGAGAGTGAATTCCTTAGTCTCATTAGCCACCAAAGAAGACATGAGAGAATTTAGCGAGGATCCTACAGCCATGCCACTTGTGCTTTTGTATAGGGGTACGGTTTTGCTTTCTAACGACATGACCCCTCTTCCTCTTGGTGTTTCTAATGTTTTGCAGGAATTTGGCGACGTGTTTCCGGATGAGGTACCCGCAGGACTTCCACCATTGCGAGGTATTGAGCATCAAATCGACTTGATCTCCGGAGCTTCGCTACCCAATCGGGCACCATATAGAACGAACCCCGAAGAAACGAAGGAGATACAGAAGCAAGTACAAGCGCTACTCGACAAAGGTTATATCCGCATAAGCCTTAGTCCTTGTGCTGTTCCTGTTATTTTAGTTCCTAAGAAAGATGGTACATGGCGTATGTGCGTAGATTGTAGAGCGATAAACCACATTACTATTCGATATCGTTACCCTATTCCCCGTTTAGAGGATATGCTAGATGAATTGAGTGGTGCTGCTGTTTTCTCTAAAATTGATTTGCGTAGTGGTTATCACCAAATTAGGATGAAAGAAGGGGATGAGTGGAAAACAACCTTTAAAACAAAATTTGGTTTATATGAGTGGTTAGTAATGTCTTTTGGTTAACTAATGCACCTAGCACTTTCATGAGACTGATGAACCATGTTTTGCGAGATTTTATTGGCAAGTTTGTGGTTGTGTACTTTGATGACATATTAATCTACAGCCGCAATGAATCTGATCATACTATACATATTCGACATGTTTTGCAAGTGTTGCGTGATAATAAACTCTATGGTAATCTTGAGAAGTGCACATTTTGCAAAGATAAGGTCATATTTCTGGGTTATGTTGTCTCTAATCATGGAGTAGAAGTAGATGTGTCTAAAATTGAAGCTATTCAAAATTGGCCTACTCCCATGAATGTGAGTCAAGTAAGAAGTTTTCATGGTCTAGCTGGGTTTTATAGAAGATTTGTGCCAAACTTTAGTACTATTGCTGCACCTTTGAATGACTTGACTAAAAAGGGTGTTGTTTTTGAGTGGGGCGCAACCCAAGATCATGCTTTTGATGAACTTAAGAGATTGTTAACTTCTGCACCGTTGCTTGCACTTCCTGAATTCAATAAGCAATTTGAGATTGAATGTGATGCTAGTGGTATTGGAATTGGTGGTGTGTTGATGCAAGAGGGTCGCCCAATTGCATATTTTTCTGAGAAACTGTCTGGTGCTAAGTTGAAATATCCTATCTATGATAAAGAATTGTATGCTTTAATTAGAGTTCTTGAGGTTTGGCAACATTATTTGTGGCCAAAAGAATTTATCATACATTCTGATCATGAAGCTTTAAAATACCTAAAAGCTTAGTCTACTTTGCATAAGCGTCTTGCTAAGTGGGTTGAGTTCATTGAGTCTTTTCCATACATTATTAAGCATAAGAAGGGAAAAGATAATATTGTTGCTGATGCTCTATCTAGGAAGAATATGCTATTAACTCAACTCGATGTTAAAATTCCTGGATTAGAAGTGCTATGTGATTTGTATGCTACTGATCATGATTTTGTTGAACCATATCGCTTATGTGCTCTTGGTAAAGCATGAAAAAATATCACATACATGATGGGTTCTTGTTTCGAGCTAACAAACTATGTGTTCCAGAATCGTCTGTGTGTTTGCTCTTATTACAGGAATCACATGCTGGAGGTTTGATGGGTCACTTTGGGCATGAGAAGACGCTACTCATGCTCGCTGATCACTTTTATTGGCCAAAGATGAGGCGGGATGTGGACAGGTATTTGAAGAGGTGCATTACCTGCAACAAGTCCAAGTCCAAGCTGAAGCCTCACGGTTTGTATACTCCTTTACCGGCACCTACTACACCTTGGGAAGATATTAGTATGGATTTTGTGTTGGGTTTGCCGCGTACTAAGAGAGGCCATGATTCTATATTTGTGGTAGTGGACAGATTTACTAAAATGTCACACTTTATTGCCTGCCACAAAAGCGACGATGCGTCGCATATTGCTAACCTGTTTTCCAGGGAGGTTGTACGACTACATGGAGTACCGAAGACTATTGTTTCTGATCGTGACGTGAAGTTTATGAGCAACTTCTGGAAGACGCTGTGGAGAAAGCTGGGGACGAAGCTACTTTTCAGTACTACTTGTCATCCCCAAACTGATAGACAAACTGAAGTGGTGAATAGAACATTGTCACAACTGTTGAGATCCATGATCAAGAAGAACCTGAAAGAGTGGGAAGATTGTTTGCCGCATGTGGAGTTTGCTTACAACAGGGCGGTACATTCTACCACGGAGATGTGTCCTTTTGAGGTGGTGTATGGTTTCAAACCCATTACCCCACTTGACTTGTTGCCTTTTCCCATACACGAGAGAATTAACATGGAGGCATCCAAGAGGGCAGATTTTGTGCGAAAGATTTATGTGAAGACTAAAGAGTTGATAGAGAAGAAAGGCAAGAGCAATGCTGCAAGGATGAACAAGAAGCGCAAGGAGATGTTGTTCAAGCCTGGTGATATGGTCTGGGTACATTTTCGCAAGGATAGGTTCCCGAAGCTACGGAAGTCCAAGTTGCTTCCTCGTGGTGCTGATCCTTGCAAAGTGCTTGCCAAGATCACTGATAATGCATACTCGATAGATCTTCCACTTGATGAGTTTGGTGTCAGTAATTCTTTTAATGTTGCTGATTTGACACCATATGACGGAGAAGACCTTGGAGCGTCGAGGTCGACGCCTTTTGAAGGGGGGAGATGATTAGGACATCCCTACCACACCACTACCTCCGTCATTACAAGATAAAGATGAACCCGCTGTGAAGCTCAAGTCCAATGAAGTTCGGATTGGACCTATTACAAGGGCTCGTGCGAAGCTACTTAAACAACAGGTGAACTTGTTTCTAAACAATACTTATATTGATGAGAACTTTATACTGCCTAAGTCCTGTTACTTATGTATCATCAGGTATGAAGAGGAGAAAAGCATCGCACGAGGAGGAGAGAAGCAGCTGGACGTGAAGATGGACGTGGAACTGGAGAAGGAGCTGGACATGAAGATATCTCATGGACGCGCGAGGGAGGACAGACCGACCGCCACGCCAGCGCCCGGTCCGACCGGGCGGCAAGACGGATCCACCCCGGCGCCGACCGGGCGCCACGCTGATGCCAACCGGACGGGTTACTGCGCCACAATTCCCGAGCCCGGTTGTCACCCGGTCCCAGGCCCGGTCGACCGGCCCCCAGACCGGCCGTGTCCGAGTCTGTCTCGACCAGATCTATTCTGGGTCGGTTATTCTTGTATCTTTTCGACCAGAAGTCATCCCGGACGCCTATATAAGTGCCCAGGACGCCCCCTAGCTGCTTTAGACCACGTTTAAGATAAACCCTAGTTCTTAATTGTTTGCTTTGCAAAACTATTGAATCCCCTACACCATATTGTTTGATATTGTGTAGATCTGAAAAGTCTTGTGTGATATGCTGTTCTATTGGGAATTAGACGGTTGCAACTTACTGCTTCGTGGTCGGCGGCTACGTGCGCAAGTGTGTGGAGTTGCGAATATCTTGCAGGGTTGAGAGCTGTTGCATTGGCGACAGGGACCAATCGAGAGATCTCGTTGCGTCATACAAGTTACCATCCACTTCATCAAGTTACCTCCGCTGCAATCACCCCGTGATCATCATCACCACCGTTGCTTACTGAGAAGATCGGGCCACCCCTTATCAGATTACCTATATGACTTAAATTTGACAGTTTGCCATGTGGATGCTATGTGGGACCTCTAGGTATGATTAACTATTTCCAAAACACACGAAGCTAATGTATTTAACGGAATTAAAAAGGATTTTTTTGGGTCGACAAGGCCAAAGCCAAAGGAAAGGAAAATAATAAAAAAAGGAAATAAAGAAAACCTGTACATGGCCAGCACCCACTAGCCAAGCCTCAGAACATCAGGAGGCCAAGTGTAGAGAGGCAGGCGACCTAGTGCCTTGGCACCGGCGAGCAGCCACAAGACTGATTTTGCTCCCTCCTGAACCTTACTTACAATTATGTGTTTGAATCACATAAACCAAATTTCAGTTGAGAGAAACGGAGGAAGTACAACTTTGCTGCACGCAAGAAAGAGTATAACGAGCCAATAATTGCGAAAATGCGTTGGTGATCCTAGGAGCAAACGCACCCTATATTTTTTTAAAAAAATTAGTAATTCAGAAAATGGTCGAAAAAATTCAAATCATTTTGGGAATCAAAGATGATCATGTATTGTACTCGTATACAAAAGATTCACCATGGAATAACTTCTCTTGTTTCCTGGGTGAAAAAAACAGACTTGAAGGTCCTATATTAAAGTACTATACACGCTATATTCATTATAGATTTGTTTTTTTTTTGCCTGAAGTCAATGTGAATCATTTTTTGGCCAAACAATTTTATACGAGTACAATACTGGATTATCTTTGATTCCCAAATGAATTCGATTTTTTTTACTTTATTTAAAATTACTACATTTTTTGGAGTATATAGGGTGCGCCTGCACCTAAGAGACAAAGCGCGGGTCACCAATAATTGCCTCTTTGATTCCGTATTAAAATAGTGCAGATCACTGACCCGATCGATCCAGTCCAAAGCCGCATCATCTTTACGCCCAACCTTGTGCTCACTTTTCATTTCCGTCCCGTCCACCTGCTCTATCGATCGCCCAAAATATGATACGATACTCTCATATATATCCAGGAGATCAGTTCATCGGTCCAATCCAGTTTGCTTCTTGGGCAATCTAATCACTTTTTCCTCCCCCAGATCCATCATTGCGAAACTTCTGTTCCTGACACGTATCGAGTCTTGACCGAGTCTTCACCTATACTTGATCCGTAAGTGTTTGAGTGTTTGTGTTGGACAGATGCTGCTGTGGATTTGCGCAAGCTAGTCCCGACGTGCCTGCAATTCTCTCTCGATATTATTGTTTATGTTGCCAATCGCTTTCTGTACCCCTTTATGTTTTCTTGCTTAGTGTATCTTTTTTTCTAGTTTCCGCATTGTAATAATTTAGTGTATGTTTTCTCGAGGAAAATGTTTGGTGTATGCTCAAAACGGAAAAGAGAGAAATCACTACAGAAAAATCTACGTACTGGGGAGAGGAGCTGTGTGGCCGTCGGCTAAGAAATGTCGTCGGTGTAGATGGACCTACGCCGACGGTAGCCGTCAGCATAGATTGTTCCGTCGGCGTTGGCTGAGGGTGGGCATCGGCGTAGCTCTGCCACGTGGGCTCTTGCAACATCCATCATGACGGACTACGGGACAACATCAGGTCAACATCTACGCCGGACATTGCCATCGGGACAGATAATTTATTTTCTTTGTCGAGCTGATCATACATATATGATTCTACTTCCTCTGGTTCAAAATAATTGCTACAAAATAGATGTATCTAGACATATTTTCGTGTGTAGGTTACACTTATTTTCCAGCAATTATTATTTTCAACCGAAGAGTAGTTAACTTTGCTTGTGTTTCTTGTATATGTTCTTTTATAGTCATTTCTGTTCTTGTCTTAGTCCTTACCTATTCTGACTATTCTTAGCTAGCCAGTGTTCAGTAATTATTCCTGTTTGTAGAACCTCTTGGTTTTGAGGAAAGACGGCAACGCTGCTTCGTTTCATTCAGAGAGAACCGAGACAAATGCCGGAGAGTGTATAGACTATAGAGGTAGAGATTAAACACAAATACAATCATAGAACGCTAAATACAGACAAAAGAAAAGAAGGCGCTGATCATGCTTTGCCTTGATCAGACCACCGCCAGAATAACAACTACTCTCCCGGCGTGATCGACTGCTCGATCACCCGCGCATCACTCCATTCTTTAAGCTTAAGGAAGATCTTCTCCGTTTGTAGAACCACTTGATTAGGGCATCTTAATTTATAGACTGCATGTAGTTGTTAGTCTTCAGTTTCTAGTCCCTACTAGCAGTGGTTTACTGTTCTGCGCAGCAGCAAATATGGAAGTAGCCTCACAGCTTGTCACACTCGCCCCCTTGCCGGTGTGATTGCGGATGTGAGGTCCTGGATCTCGCCTGACTTGGAGGAGAAGAAGAACAGAGAGAGAGATAGCGAGTAGAGGTTTTCCTTCTATTCCGAAGTTCAGACTTTGATTGGTGCCATCTCCGAATGCTGCTTCTTCTTTTGTACTCCCAACCGACGTTGCCAGCCCATGACCACCAGGCCCATGGTCCCTCACATTCAGGCCCATCTCTTCTATGACACCGGGTGTGACAATACCGCCCCCAAGAAACATTGCTTGTCCCCAAGCAATGGCATGAGCTGGTGGTGGCAGATGATAGCTCCAACTATTGCAACATGATCCTTACCTCAACCAAGTCCGACCAGTAGCCTCCATTGCTCTTGTCATCATCATGTTGAAGGTTGCATCAAGAACCTACGGGACACCAGAATCCCATTGCTTCTACTGAAGATGGTTTGTCGGACGAATCGATGAATAGATAGTGACCTCTGTATATCATGTAAAAAATGACAGACAATTTTCCAAGATCCTGTAAAGCCCCGCCATCGTATGTGATCCCAGTTTTCAGTCCCGTTGTGAAACTGTAATGGCGGGCCTGCAACTGCCACACTTGCAAACTGTACTGACTCAAGCACAATGTTATACTCATTTGTAGTGGTTTGCCTAAAACATTGATAAGGTCATCCTGGAATAGAAAATATGCAGCAAAGATCTTAGCTGTCAACAAATCAACTGCCCTCAATTTATCGGTAAGAGCAACCATGGGAACCCCACTGACAATAAGAACATCCTGTTTCTGAAGGTTGCTTGTTCTGTTAACAGTCTGAAGTGAAATGCTGCTGAAAATCTGTATGACTATATCTGGCATTAGACCTTTGATGCGAAGGTCCCGAATTCTGCAGACATCCCAAGCTGAGAAAACCATGGAGCACATGTTATTGTGTATCAAGGTTCGGATTAATTTGCATTTCAGCCTAGCTGTGTGAAAAACAGCACCGCACCATTTTTCGTCAAGAAGCAGATTGCTGCACTTGCGTATCAACTGTATTGGAATACACAGGTTAAGGTCAAAAGAGTGAGAAATGACAGATGCCATTCTCATGGAAATAATCTTCAGCCGGAGACTGGAAATATGTGGCATGTACATTTGAATATATGTAACACCATTCCTCAGACTTATGTACCAACGTACCAACAGACCACCCCAATAAGTGTTGCATTCCAAGGTAGTAGTTCTATGATATTGATAATTACCACCTCAAAAAACTGGGTCATTCTGTGCATAGCACTCTATCTATCTAATCGGACGGCAGATTCGACTGCCTTTTCCTCAAAACATAATTACCAATACGGTTCTAGTATAGTGCACAGGTGCAAACTGCATGAACAAGGGAGGGGCAAGCAATAATTATCAGCTCACCATGTTGCGCCACTTCAGGTTGCACTATCTCTCTGGCCAGCTGGTCATGAACACCAGGATTCCATGGTCTGTACTAAAATTTTCTAGCCAAATCTCCCCGCAGACACAAATTGTTGTACTCCCTTAACAATAGTTGTTGTAGCTGGCATTTTTCTGATAGTACTACAGGGATTACAACTCGAACTCCATCTATTCCATGCTTCAAGCGTGTTGGTTTGTAAAGCCACCCGTCAAGTTCATGTTGAGTATCCATACTCTGCCCGAGAAACAATGATGAACTGCCAATGCGAGTGACAACGCAGTCGGCGAGCTCCTCGTACCAAAAGACATCCTTCAGAGGACAATCAGTGAACACCTCATATGCGGAATTCTGCTCAAACTCTTGAAATAGGGAGAAATCTCCAACATGGGTCATAACCTCAGCTTACATGTCGGTGTCCATTCCCAGAGTGTGTGCATCAGGACCATCCTGCAGGCAGGAGAGAACATTGGTTGAACAGCCTGTGGACGTGTTCACGCTAGACCCAACCCTGCCTTGCAGTGTGTTTTCCCCGGCACTGATCGAGGTCGTGGCATGGGGATGCATCATGCCAGTGGTTGGAAACACCACCGCGGCCTGGTTGTTGCCGACGTTGACAGTCGAGCCAAGTGTCGAACACCTGGCGGGCGTGGTGGAAGTGAAGACGGTGTCCATGTTTGGAGCACCAGCACTCGCGACCTGATTCGCCAAGCAGAGTGAGGGTGACGAAGGCTTAGTCGTCGGCTCCTCTAGTAAGCGACCTGGCATGAACGCCGGGGTGGCTATGGCGTTGGGTGCCAGCGCCACAGTAATCTTCTTCAGATTCACCAGCATATTCTCCTGCAGTCTTGCCTCGGGCGATCCGACCCAGCGTTTTGCTGAGCTGCACCATGCTCTCATGGATGGCGCTCAAGGTAGCCCCTGTGGTTGTCACCTCCGCCTTCATCTCTTCCAGGAAATCAAATTGAATGGGGATTTTTTTTTCCGATCGGATTTGGTGTCACACTCGCGGCCTTGCCGGTGTGATTTTTTTTTAGATAAAAGGCACGAGACACCGACTTTAAATTAATAAAGTAGCAATTTTTACAAACCAAAACACAACAAAAACAAACTATTGTGGCATACAACTTCGCCAAACTAGATAGAGTACCAACTAGGTCGGAACATAAAAAGCTACTGCGCCTAGCATCCACAAGATGCAGGAGATGCGATCCCACCAGCTTTAGCTTCAGCTCTTTAGTCTCATAGATGCGTAGAGCCCCTTAGGGCATGTCCAATGCATAGCCCTAGGGGTGTTGCCTCACAGCTTTATCTTAGTTCGGGTGGTCCAAATTAGGTTCGGATAAAGAGGCAGCCTCTTCATCAGGAGGCAACCTCTTCAACCATAAAGTGGAAAATGTGAGAGAGAAAGAGAAAAACTAAATCAGCTTTTGAGAGAAAAACATATTAATCGGACCATAACATGGCATGCATATGTCAAAAGTTTTATCCAAGCCTAGTTGGACAGCTGCCTCCATTGCTCATGCCCTTAACTCCTTGTCACTTCCTTTGAACTTGATGCTTCAAAGCTGCAAAAGGATCATAATTTTATATAAAACGTCAGTTGGGTGATTAATGACCTTCCTCTTCTATGGTGAGCTTGTTAGGATCATCAGAATGGCCAAGATTGCGCTAGAAAATAAGCCCACAAGATCCTACGAGAAAGACCCGAGAACTAGACAAAATGACATGAAACTGAGGCAAATTTGCCGGGCGCTAGTTGCAACCAAGCGGCTGGCGCATGACACTCCAGGCAAACTTTGCAAGAGAATAGCTAAGGGCATCTTCAACGGGCCGACGTATTTCGGATGTCCGAAATGTCCGGTAATGTCTGTTTGCGTCGGCCCACAGACGCCATGCGGTTCAGGGCGATCGTTTGCATCGGGGTACCTCCAATGGTGCGGACGCATTTTTTTGAGCGGAGACAACGTCAAGGTTGTTAATGGCGGTTAACGTCCTGTCGAGGCCTGCCACCGGTGATTACCGGTTGTCACGCGACGACGGTCGTTCCCGCGCTTGCCCAATAAATTGGCAAATTTCGCCGGTGTTTCACGCGCGAGGGAAACGACCTGCGCGGCAACGCCGTTTCCCGCCCCACCATGGCTATATATGGTGTACACCGGCGGGGGTGACGGGCACACCTCAAACTAAACCCTAGCATCCATCTATGACCGAGCACAACCTTAGCTGGGATAAGGTTGTTCAGATGTGCCGCCAGGCCCACCCGGAGGAGGACGAGCAGCTAGTCGCCGGCGCGTTTCAGGCCGACCAGCTCGACCTGGAGGCGGAGGCGGAGGCAGAGGCGGCAGAGCGCGCGCAAGGGCGTGAGCACCTCACGGCAGCTAGGACGGAAATTGCTGACGCCAGGGCCGAGCTCGCCGATGCGAGGGCAACGCTCGCGGAGGCGCCGACAACGATGACGGCCCCTCTGGCGGCCCCACCTGCGGACACCGTCATCCACGACATCGCCGATGATGACGACGTCATGCCCGGCCGCTTCGACTGCGGCTGCGACCAGTTCATTATGGTCGCGTCCTACGAGACCCTAGCTGGGGACGCCCTGTGCCGTCAGGCTTGGGCAGCGGAGGAGGAAGCCCACAGCTATGTGGTCGCCATGGCTCGGGGGTACATGTGCTCCGACCTAGATTCGCTCCAGCGGAGGGGCCCTTCTCCCGCGCGGGTCGAGCAGGAGAACCGGGAGCTGGCGGGCGACATCGCTGGCAGGGACGAAGCGGTGGCGGAGGCGGCTAGGGACAGGGTCCGCTTCCATGCCCAGCTGGCGGCGTTGCAGGCGGCGGGCGCGGAGGCAGCCCAGGCGGACAAGGCGGCGGCCCAGGCGGCGGAAGCAGCGACGGCGGAGGTGGCCAACTCTATAGCCAGGAGAGTCATGTGGGTCTCCTCTCTGGCCGAGGCCCTCGAATGCCGCAGGCAGCAGGACTAGATGTCCGATCGCCGGCGTGTGGAGTGAGTGAAGCGTTCCCGCTTCGACGACGGCGCTGGCCCCTCCGGTGGCCAGTAGTAGGCCGCGTGACTGCGAGTAACCCAGGCCGTGGTAGGCCGCGCGATGGCGAGTAGGTACGTCCATTGTAGTTTTAGGTTAACTCGACTAACCATCTCTGTAAAGATGGTCCTTTTGGCCAATCAATAGTAGTGAAGAAATATTTTGGTTACCTAGTCACTTCCGACCGGGCCCAGATGCAACGAACTCGGACACTTTCCACGACCGCGCATCATCCACGGAGACGCAAACCTGACGCATATTTAGGCCAGGTTTGCGTCGACGCGGATGGCCCGGTCACTATGCGTCGCCCCGCTGGAGGTGGTACCGGACGCAATTTTCGGCCCGGCGGACGCAAACGGTCGCTTAGCGTCCGTTTGCATCGCCCCGTTGGAGATGCCCTAAAGAAGATACGAGAGGCATCCTCGGGGGCACCACACACACGGAACAAGCGCCATTAGATAGGTCATGACAGATAGCAATTTAGTTGCGGGAGCTTGTCCAAGACCAACTGCAAGGATTTTGATTTTTAGCGGTACCTTGGATTCCCACATGTCTTTGAAGTGGTCCACCGTGGTGCCCTGGGATAGCTTGGCGTACCTTGCCGGTGTTATTGCGGACGTGAGGTCCTGGATCTGGCCTGACTTGGAGGAGGAGAAGAAGAACAGAGAGAGATAGCGAGTAGATGTTTTCCCTCTATTCCGAAATTCATACTTTGATCGATGCCATCCCCGAATGCGGCTGCTTCTTTTGTACTCCCAACCGACGTTGCCAGCCCATGACCACCAGGCCCATGGTCCCTCACATCCAAGCCCATATCTTCTATGGCACCGGGTGTGACATAGCTGGAAACCCCGGAGCACGAAATGCCAGCACTCACAATGGGAGATCGTACGTCATTAAACAACAACCTCTAGCAGATCCTCGTAAAATGTCGGTCCTTAAAATTTGTTTATAAGCTACTGAAAACTTATTTTTCAGTTCTACGGGTTCAGTTCCGCGCGAGCCCAAACGAAACAAAAAAACAGGTTACACATTTCATCATTTTGTACGTCCAAAATAAATATGATAGAAACATAGGTTGATATTTATGAAAGTTTTAAACATCACATCACACAATATCCATCCAAATTACAACATTCATCAAATCAAATTTCAACCATAGTTCAAATCAAATAATGAATGGTTCCAAGGGCAAATAATTGTTCATCTCACACGTAGATAAATAGCAAATGAAATTAACAAAGGAGGGAGATCATTTTTTATAGGAGCATCCGCATAGGTGTCGAGGTTTTCTAATAGGAGCTAAACCCTAGGGTGTCGGTGATATCTACGCACGCTCTATTCTTGTAGACAGTGTTGGGGCTTCAAGTGCAGAGGTTTGTAGAACAACAACAAGTTTCCCTTAAGTAGATCACCCAAGGTTTATCGAACTCAGAGAGGTAGAGGTCAAAGATATCCCTATCAAGCAACCCTACAATTATGATACAAGAGGTCTCTTGTGTCCCAACACACCCAATACATTTGTCAGGTGTATAGGTGCACTAGTTCGGCGAAGAGATAGTGAAATACAAGTAATATGGATGCTTATGAGTGGCAATTGCAATCTGAAATAAAAATATCAGCAAGCAAACATGTAGCAGAACTGGTTCTAAACAATGTTTCAATGCTTAGAAACAAGGCCTAGGGATCCTACTTTCACTAGTGGGCACTCTCAACAATGATATCATAATTGAATATATAAATATTATATCTTCACTATGCTACTCTGAACCACTCTTCGGTTGGATAACAAACACAAATTCACCGCGTAGGGCTGCATGAGCACTCCTTAAAGTTCGTGTTCCCAATCTATGGACGCCCCACGCTATCACTTTGACAAAGATAGTACTGACAAAACACCACAATTTATAGTATTTCTATAAAATTAAGCCTAAGAGACACACACGGTATGCACACTGTCACCTTCACACCATGGGACAAGGTGTCTCCGGAGATCACATAATAAAACCACTTGAGAAGCATAATAGATGAAGAATAACATCTATTTATTCAACTAGATTATAAAGCTCATGATCACATAAAGATAATACCATGGGAGAGAGATAGACCACATAGCTATCGGTAAAGCCCTCAGCCTCGGGGGAGAACTACTCCCTCCTCATAATGGGAGTCAACAATAGCGATGGAGATGGCGGTGGAGCCGATTGAGATGGCTTCCTGGGGCAATTCCCCGTCCCGGAAGGGTGCCGAAATAGAGACTTTTGTCCCGCCAAATCTTGTCTTCGATGGCGGCGGAGCTACATAACTTTTCGTGGATGGAGGCTGTTTTTTTAGGGTTTTCGCGTCGAAGGAAATATATAGGCGGAAGGGCGAGGTCGGTGGGCGCCCAAGGGGCCCACACCACCCCTAGGCGTGGCCAGAGGTGGGCCCGCGCCTAGGCATGGTGTGGCTACCTCGGTGCCCTCTTCCGTCTCTGCTTTGGACTCCATCATCATGTCGGGAAAAATAGGAGGTTTGGATTTTGTTTCGTCCAATTCTTAGAATATTTCCTGTACAACTTTTCTGAAATACAAAAACAGCAGAAAATAGGAACTGCCACTGTGGCATCTTGCCGATAGGTTAGTTCCAGAAAATGCATAAAAGTGCCACGAAAACATATAGAAATTGGTGTAAAATAAGCAAGGAGCATCAAACATTATAGATACGTTTGCAACGTATCAGCATCCCCAAGCTCACATCCTGCTCGTCCCCGAGTAGGTAAGTGATAACAAAAATAATTTTTGAGGTGACATGAAGCCAACACAATCTTGATCAAGTTATTGTAAAAGCATTGTGAGCTGGGCTCAAAGTACTCTAAACATGGGCATGATAGATATAATTCTAACAATAGAACTTAGCAACTACTACCTCCGTTTTAAGGAATAAGACGTCCTCGTTTTACGTGCTTTTTGTTTGACTAAGAATTACTCTAAATATATAAAGATTTTTTATATGAAATTAGCATCATTAGAAAGTGGTTTTCAATACGAATCTAATGGTGCTAATTACATATAAGATAATCAAGATTTTGTTGCTCTATTTTGATGGTCAAAGTTCGTCTTGGAATACGCGTGCGCCTTATTCCTTAAAATAGAGGTAGTGTGTTACAACATGAGATGTAACTCAAACAAAAGATCATGAATAATAGTGCACTGAAAGCAACTGTCTGTTTTTTAGCATAGACAAAACATAGCAAAGCGGTAATCAGCTTGTCTTTTATGGGATAGCAAAACATAAATACCAGGACACCTTTAGAGTTCAATGGGTGACTAGATACAAATAATTTTAGAACAAGCAATAACATAATCATGAATCAACCAATAATAAATTTTGGGTCCCGGTTCAAGCGGCCCGCCTTTCATCATCATCTATACCAGCTGCCACGCACATTATACTCAGAATGACAACTATGCTCTCTTAATTGGTGCATAAAGGTAGAAGATGAAGACTCAACATAAAAGTAAAAGAAAGACCATGCGCAGAGGGAAGCAAGATTACTCATGTGCTAGAGCTTTTTATTTTGAATAAAGTAGAGGCATTGAAAATATATTTTGAGAGGTATGTATGTCTATGTCAATGAATTGGCATCAAATGATCTATCATACTTTCATGTTTAATGGCTTCAAGAGAGGCTCCCACAGAGAACAATAAAGTTCCTCTTCTCCTTTATTTGAACAAGCTAAGTTCATGATTTCTCAAGTACACAGTGTTATGAGATTTTGATTATGCGTTCAATTTATATTTTAGTGGGCTGGGCACCCGCTAGCCTGCTCTTTTTGCAATATTAAGGACTAGCACATTATGCATGCTAGTCAAGGTGTGAAGCCAAAATAAACATGAAATATACAATAAAGCATTCAACACTTCCTCATGAGCTAAAACAAGAACACAAAACATGTAATAATTTTGAAGGTTTAAAGGTAGTACACAAGCAATTCACTTTGGAGTGGCGGTGAAATACCACATATAGGTAGGTATGGTGGACACAATTGGCAAACTTTGGTTTTTGGGAGTTAGATGCACGAGTAGAGCTCATACTCAGTACATGTGAAGGCTAGCAAAAGACTGGGAGTGACCAACTAAGAGAGCAATAATGGCCATAATCATGCGTAGCGATAAAACCTTATTAATCAAAGCATAAAGTGATATTACAAGTAAAAAACTAAATGATCATAGAGGCTTGAGGTGACTGGTTTCTAGTCCTAACATGGTGTAAGCATGTGTCAATTCAACCCAATTAAAACATTAAAGACGAATACCACAATATTATGCTTTTGTAAGATGGAAACAACACATGATTCTTTCAATGGCACATTAAGCACTCTCAGCTATTTGAGACAAGTCATGCTACAACAATAACTACTAAGCATATAATTAAAGTAACATCCAACATGACATGTTAAAGTCTAAGCCACAGTCTAAACAAGCTTCCTTTTGCACTAATATAATCATGAAACATTTTACTCGTCTCCAACACCAATCAACTTATTTGAAGTAACTCTCATAGGTAATAATCAATAAATACCAGAGAGCTAATCATACCTAACTAAAGAAAACTAACAAGCTATGAACAAACTACGAGTGGAAAACAAGAGCTAAACGCAGTACTAGCAAAAGAGAACACTCATAGAACAATAAGAGTGAAAACTAGAGTGTTCTATGCAATGAAAACGAAGTGTGTCTCTCTCCCACACAAGGATGTTAGGATCCAACCAAGTTGATTATAGCAAACAAAACAAAAAAAAAACAAAAAACAAAAGGGATTTCTATTTTCGTGCCCCTGCTTCGTTAGTTGTACTCAGTTTTCCCCAGCCCCTTAGTTTTTCCTCAGCTTTCCCCTCCCTCTAGTTTGAAACCCCTCGAAGACGCGGGTTGCCGTCAGGTCAGAGGCCTTACCGTTACCGTCGGGTCGGTTCCTCTCCGACCGTCTCGTGCTGACGGGTAGCCATCCATCTACCGCTGACGCGTGGGCCGTTTTATTTCCTGATTGTATACGCGGTGCTGCCAATGACAAATGGGGCCGCTCTATGGGGCTGCCGCAGCCAATGACCAGTGGGTCATCTATTTATTAATATGCTCAATCATCCTCGGAGGATTCCTCCGTATCTTCATCATCGTCAGACTCGGCGGGCTCAACATCATCACTAGTGGGGCGCCGACGGCGAGAAGGACCGGGAAGCCCAAGTTGTTCAAATTCAGTCACATTGCCATGCCTAGAGAGCCATTCTTCTTCAGGAGTGATGACCTCCTCAGATCCACTCTCAACAGGAATATCCAACTTGCGCATGATGAGCTTTGTGTTCCTCCTGTCCATTTTCCGCTCCCTATGAGCTTGATACTGACGCCTGTTGATGTCAGACTTGAGACAGAACATCTTGGCCAACTTGGCCTCTATACGAGCAACCCAACCATTGTCAGCAGGGGAGCATACTCCATATCAGAGTCTTCTTGGGCAGAATCCTCATCATTGGGAAGACGAGGAGGATTAGCATGAGTCTTGACCTTGAGATCCTTGGCCTTGTGAGGTAGAAGAGTAACCTCATCAGAGAGTTTGCCATATCCAGCATTGTCCCAACGAGAGCATATGAAGAACATGAAGTAGGGAGCAAAAACAGGAGCCTTGCGAGCTATAATGCATGCCCAAAACTCATTCCACAGAAAGTCCATCACATCAAGCTGAATACCAGTGTCACGGTGCTGGTGAGAGAGAAATAACAAGTTCCCAAGGTACCCATAGATCTGATCAACGCAGCCAACCTTGGGATTAAGGACCTCTCGGTAAATGCGGAGAAGGATGTCATACACCGGACGAAGGAATTTCTGAGAACCATATACCACTTCTCCTTCAAGATAAAGATCAGCAAGGAGAGCCTTCTCAATGGGCTTGGGAGTGTTGTGGGCTCTAAAATATCCATCTTCATTGCCAGTGAGCACCGGATAACCAAGACAAGGCTGCAAATTGGTCCCAAGTGCCATGCAACATGCGACCTTCTGTCATCCAAGTCATAGTCTTGGCATCATCATTGTCAACATAAACTGTGGCAAAGAATTGCCCAATCACATCCACACAGTAAGGATGTTGAAACTTCATCAGTGGAAGAAGACCAAACTGCTCACAAATATCTCGAGCTTCAGCAAAGTAGTTGGCGTGTCTATCCATGTGAGCAAAGTTGATGTGATGCATAGGAGCAACTTTATAGGTGGCATTTGCATAGAGATCATCAAAAATCTTCTCTTGATACTTAGTCCAGAACAGGTCTCGAGCAATTGGTGGCCTTGGGAGAGGTGTAGATGTTGGTCTGACGCAGCCGAGCATACTCATTATCTGGCCACTTCCCAACGGGCATGCCTCTCAACCTCCGGATGAGGTTAGCTCGAGGTTCAGCCGGAGCCGAATTCTTCTCCCGACGAGATGACTTCTTCATAGGTAGGATCTCGGCTTCAAAGTCACTAGGTACCGCCTGTTTGCCCGAGCTAGAGCGATGAGAACCACCTGCACCTGTGAGAGCAATGTGTAGGAGGAGCATATGATAAGGTACACTAAAACAAAGCAATTATGATGATCAAAGCATGGTGAATGAAATGTTCAAGATACAAGAGAAGAAGCTAAAATTGATCTGGAAACAGCTGCACCGGCAGTGCCGGAGTGGTATGGGCGGCGAGTAGCCGGCCCAGCCGAGCGTGCCGGTGAGACGAGGCGGCGAGTGCCGGCCCCACGGCGTGCTTAGGTGAGACAGGGGCGGCAGTGCCAGTCAACACGAATATACACCAGATCTGTTCTAGACTCAACCATTGTTCCTCAAATTTTCACAGCACAATGCACAAGATCATCCACCTCTATGGCAAAACTATCGGAGAGATTCATCCATCCTTCTTTCTTCTAGAGAGGTCAACCCATTCTAGAGAGGGAGAGAGAGGAGAGGAAGCTAACCGGAGGAGGAAGCCATGGAGGAGAGGGGGCCCTGCCCGGATCCACCGACCAGAGGAGGAGGGAGGTCCCGGGACGGCGGCCGGAGTGCGGGAGCGACGGCGGCGGCGGCGGCTGGGGTCGGGTGAGAGGAGAGAAACGCACGATGGGGGAGAAAGAGGCACTTGCCCTAACTCCCCCTGCGGCCCCTGAACATATCCCACCGCAACAGCGGCAGTGCCGCCCAGCCGAGGCCGGCAGTGCCGCCGAAGCTGCCCACAGCCCAAAAAACCCTCGAAAAATGCAGAGTTTTAGTGTATGTAGATAGAAATGGTTTCTTTTAGGAAAGGTGGGGCTTAGGATAGAAAGAGCACACTGTTGATGGTACAATATCACTCATATTTGCAAAATATTGCAAATGAATACCAAACATGAGTGATTTCCCATAAGAACAAAAGATAGTCAAATGAAGTCCAATAAAGTCCCAAATTACTCCAACTCTTCACAAAGAAGAGTGCGGTGGCCTAGGCCACCATATATGAGTGTTATGGCATGGCACCGCGAAGATATATCTTGGGTCCAAGCCATTACTCATCATTGAAGCTCACATATCAACATATGATATAAGGAGAATGATTTCTTAATGTTGGCATTATGGGGGAGGGATAGCTCAATAATTTAAACCGCACTCCCCCTATTTCCATGCCCACATCTAAACCAAATAAAGTTTTGAGGCAAAGGTGTGTTTGCAAGATGGTCAAGCTATACTCCTTGAATCAATGATATTTAGCTCATTCCTCAAATAAGAGAACCTTGCTTCATCAAGAGGCTTCGTGAATATATCGGCAAGTTGATCTTTGGTAGGAACATAGATAAGCTCAATATCACCACGGGCAACATGATCCCTAATGAAATGATTCCGGATCTCAATATGCTTCGTTCTTGAATGTTGCACCGGATTATAGGCAATCTTGATGGCACTTTCATTGTCACATAATAGAGGCACTTTGTCACAAATGACACCGTATTCCTTTAAAGTTTGCCTCATCCATAACAATTGAGTGCATCCACTCGCGGCGGCAACATATTCGGCTTCGGCGGTGGAGAGAGATATACAATTTTTCTTCTTAGAAGACCAACACACCAAGGACCTACCAAGAAATTGGCAAGCCCCGGAAGTTGATTTCCTATCATCCTTGTCACCCGCCCAATCCGCATCGGTATATCCATTGAGAATAAAACTTGAGCCTTTGGGGTACCAAATACCATATCTTGGGGTATCAACCAAATACCGAAAGATTCTTTTGAGAGCCATCATGTGGCTCTCCTTAGGAGAAGCTTGATACCTTGCACACACACCAACACTCAACACTATGTCCGGTCTAGATGCACAAAGGTAAAGCAAGGATCCAATCATGGAGCGATATACCTTTTGATCCACCTCTTTACCATTGGGATCTAGTGCAAGATGACATTTGGTAACCATAGGAGTGGCCACACCCTTCAACTCGGTCATCTTGAACCTCTTGAGCATGTCTTGGAGATATTTTGCTTGGTTGATGAAGGTTCCTTCCCTCAATTGCTTGATCTCAAAACCAAGGAAGAACTTCATCTCTCCCATCATAGACATCTCAAACCTATCGGTCATAAGCTTTGAGAATTCATCATTGAAAGCTTTGTTAGTAGAGCCAAAGATAATATCATCAACATATAATTGGCAAACGAAAAGCTCCCCATTGACCCTCTTAGTAAAAAGAGTGGGGTCGATTAGCCCAACATCATACCCACGGTCTACCAACAATTCCTTAAGGTGCTCGTACCAAGCTCTAGGAGCTTGTTTGAGACCATAAAGTGCTTTATCAAGCTTGTAGACATGGTTAGGAAAGTTGAGATCCTCGAACCCCGGGGGTTGCTTAACATAAACCTCTTCATACAAAGGACCATTAAGAAATGCACTTTTCACATCCATTTGTTGTAACTTAAAGTTATGATGCGATGCATAAGCAAGAAGGATACGGATGGACTCAAGGCGAGCCACGGGAGCATAGGTTTCTCCAAAGTCAATTCCCTCAACTTGAGAGAACCCTTGAGCCACCAATCTTGCCTTGTTCCTCACAACATTTCCAAACTCATCTTGCTTGTTCTTGAAAATCCATTTAGTGCCTATAACATTGCGGCACCCTTTGGCTTCTCTACTAAGGTCCATACTTTGTTGTGCTTGAAGTTGTTGAGTTCTTCGTGCATAGCTTCCAACCAATCCGAATCTTCAAGGGCTTCATAAACTTTCTTGGGTTCCACTAAGGAGATATAAGCATGATGATTGCTAAAGTTAGCCAATTGCCTTCTTGTGGAAACCTTTGCCCTTACATCACCAAGAACCTTGTCATGTGTGTGTTCAAGACGCTCAAGTTGCCTTTCTCTTCTTGCTAGACGACGGGCCTCGGTCTCCTCCTTGGTTCTACTTGGCCTTGGAGGTGTCACTTGATCAACTTGATCATTTGGGTCCCCGTCTTGACCTTCAACTTGAGCTTCCTCAATTTCTTGAGGTTGCTCATCCTCATGTGCTTGATCTTGAACAATATTCGGAGAATGACAAGAGTTGGTTGGATCCACATTGGAGCCATCATGAATGCTTGGTTGATCTTTTCCTTGATCTTGCACACAAGAGGGAGGGTCTTGTTCTTGTTCTTGGGTTGGTGCATCATTTGCTTCACTAGATGGGGTTTGTTGATGTTGAGAAGATGAGGGCTCCACCGTGGTAGAGCATAGTTCTTCCCGAGACGCCACACCGTGTCCCTCAATGGGGCGGAAAAATCCCACACCCATTCTTACTATGGCATCTTGAGGTATTTCATCACCTGCACAAACATCAACTTGCCCCACTTGGGAGCCATCATTTTCTTCTAACTTCACACTACAAGATTCAATGATAATCCCGGAGGATACATCAAAGATTCTATAAGTGTGAGATTCAAGCACCGTAACCAACAAATATACCCTCCAAAGCTTTAGGAGCAAATTTAGACAAACGAACTCCTTTGATTTTGTAGAAACACTTACACCCGAACACCTTGAAGTATGAGATATTAGGCTTGTTCCCGGTGAGTATTTCATATGGAGTCTTGTTCAAGCCCTTGCGGAGATAGAGCCGGTTAGACGAGTGGCAAGCGGTGGAGATGGCTTCCGCCCAAAAGTTATAGCGGGATTTATACTCCGCCATCATAGATCTTGCCATATCCATAAGAGTCTGGTTCTTCCTCTCCGCAACACCATTTTGTTGAGGGGTGTAAGCAGCGGAATATTGATGTCGAATCCCCTCATCACTAAGAAAATCATTGAGTGTATAGTTCTTGAACTCGGAGCCGTTGTCACTTCTTATTGCCATAATGAGGAGGTTGCGTCGACGTTGCACCTCGGTAGCAAAGTCAATGAATATTTGTTGAGTCTCATCCTTCGTCTTGAGAAAGTAGACCCAAGTATATCTTGAGTAGTCATCAACAATCACCAAGCAATGTTTCTTCGCACCAAGACTTGCATGAGTAACGGGACCAAAGAGATCCACATGAAGGAGCTCCAAGATCCTCTTGGAAGAGATGATAGTCTTGCTTGGATGCGGAGAGTCATGTATTTTGCCTTCAACACAAGCCCTACAAACACGATCTTTGGCAAAAGACACATTTTCCATTAGTCCCACAATATGGTTCCCCTTGTGAAGACTTTGCAAAGTTCTCATGTTGACATGGGCTAGGCGGCGATGCCACAACCAACCCACGTCCGCCTTTCCGAATAGGCACATCGCACTTGTCGTGGTGGTCCCCGAAAAGTCCACCACATACAAGTTGTGTTCGCGATACCCAACGAAAGCGACTTTTAGAGTCTTGCTCCACAAGAGGACCACAATATCATTATCAATAAAGACGGCGAAACCCATCTTGCCAAGGGCGGAAACGGAAAGCAAATTGTAACCAAGGGTTTTGACAAGCATGACATCCACAAGAGTAATGTTGTGTGCAACCACAACCTTGCCAAAACCCAATACCTCGGATGTAGAATTATCGCCAAAGGAGACGGTGATATCATTTATGTTAGGCCTCAACTCCTTGACGAGGTTCTTGCCACCGTTCATATGACTTGTACATCCACTATCAACTATCAAGTACCCATTTTGAACCTCCGGCGGCATAGTCCTACATGAGATCAATTCTTGGATTTAGGTACCCATTTCTCAATGGGTCCTCTTTTGTTAGCAACAAGGGTCTTTGGGACCCAAATAGACCAAGCAACATAACCATCATATGGGCCAACATATTTAGCATAAACATCACCATAATAATCTTTAAATAAAACATAGTGAGGGTTAGCAATTCCCGCATCATCATCATCTATGGTTTTGCCCTTGGAGGCTTCACCATTAATGATGGCTTTCTTCTTCTCTTGTGCGGGCTTGGCCTTTTGCTTGTTTGCCTTCTTTGCCTTGGCATTATAACCAAGGCCCTCCTTTCCATTGTTTGATCTTTGCTTACTCAAAAGATCATCCAAAGAAAGTTTACTTTGGGGAGAGGAGGCCTTAGCAAGTTCATCCTTCAACCTAGCATTTTTCTCAACAATATTTGCATGATCACATAGAGGAGTAGAGGTGCTAGGTATGTCATATGAAGCGAGCCTAATTTAAAGTTGCTCATAAGACTTGGAGAGGAGAGAGTATTCACTCTTCAAGGCTTTGTGTGCCTTGTCTAGATCATTGATGGCGTGTAACTCACACGTTCGTTGGGAACCCCAAGAGGAAGGTATGATGCGCACAGCAGCAAGTTTTCCCTCAGAAAGAAACCAAGGTTTATCGAACCAGGAGGAGCAGAGAAGCACGTTGAAGGTTGATGGCGGCGGGATGTAGTGCGGCGCAACACCAGGGATTCCGGCGCCAACGTGGAACCTCGCACAACACAACCAAAGTACTTTGCCCCAACGAAACAGATGAGGTTGTCAATCTCACCGGCTTGTCTGTAACAAAGGATTAACCGTATTGTGTGGAAGATGATTGTTTGCGAGAGAAAACGATGCAGAACAAGTATTGCAGCAGATTTGTATTTCGAGTATAAAAGAATGGACCGGGGTCCACAGTTCACTAGAGGTGTCTCTCCCATAAGATAAAAGCATGTTGGGTGAACAAATTACGATCGGGCAATTGACAAATAGAGAGGGCATAACAATGCACATACATGTCATGATAAGTACAGTGAGATTTAATTGGGCATTACGACAAAGTACATAGATCGCCATCCAACTACATCTATGCCTAAAAAGTCCACCTTCAGGTTATCATCCGAACCCCTTCCAGTATTAAGTTGCAAAGCAACAGAAAATTGCATTAAGTATGGTGCGTAATGTAATCAACAACTACATCCTTAGACATAGCATCAATGTTTTATCCCTAGTGGCAACAGCACAACACAACCTTAGAACTTTCTGTCACTGTCCCGGTATCAATGGAGGCATGAACCCACTATCGAGCATAAATACTCCCTCTTGGAGTTAAGAGCAAAAACTTGGCCGAGCCTCTACTAATAACGGAGAGCATGCAAGATCATAAACAACACATAGGTAATAACTTGATAATTAACATAACATAGTATTCTCTATCCATCGGATCCCGACAAACACAACATATAGTATTACGGATAGATGATCTTGATCATGTTAGGCAGCTCACAAGATCCAACAATGAAGCACAATGAGGAGAAGACAACCATCTAGCTACTGCTATGGACCCATAGTCCAGGGGTGAACTACTCACTCATCACTCCGGAGGCGACCATGGCGGTGAAGAGTCCTCCGGGAGATGAATCCCCTCTCCGGCAGGGTGCCGGAGGAGATCTCCAGAATCCCCCGAGATGGGATTGGCGGCGGCGGCGTCTCTGGAAGGTTTTCCGTATCGTGGTTCTCGGTACTGGGGGTTTCGCGACGGAGGCTTTAAGTAGGCGGAAGGGCAGAGTCGGAGGGCTGACGAGGGGCCCACACCATAGGGCGGCGCGGGCCCCCCTCTGGCCGCGCGGCCCTATGGTGGCGGCGCCTCGTCGCCCCACTTCGTATCCCTTTCGGTCTTCTGGAAGCTTCGTGGCAAAATAGGACCCTGGGCGTTGATTTCGTCCAATTCCGAGAATATTTCGTTACTAGGATTTCTGAAACCAAAAACAGCGAGAAAACGACAATCGGCTCTTCGGCATCTTGTTAATAGGTTAGTTCCAGAAAATGCACGAATATGACATAAAGTGTGCATAAAACATGTAGATATCATCAATAATATGGCATGGAACATAAGAAATTATCGATACGTCGGAGACGTATCAGCATCCCCAAGCTTAGTTCTGCTCGTCCCGGCGAGGTAAAACGATAACAAAGATAATTTCTGAAGTGACATGCCATCATAACCTTGATCATACTATTTGTAAACATATGTAATGAATGCAGCGATCAAAACAATGGTAATGGCATGAGTAAACAAGTGAATCATAAAGCAAAGACTTTTCATGTACTTCAAGACAAGCATCAATAAGTCTTGCATAAGAGTTAACTCATAAAGCAATAAATCAAAGTAAAGGTATTGAAGCAACACAAAGGAAGATTAAGTTTCAGCGGTTGCTTTCAACTTGTAACATGTATATCTCATGGATAATTGTCAACATAGAGTAATATAACAAGTGCAATATGCAAGTATGTAGGAATCAATGCACAGTTCACACAAGTGTTTGCTTCTTGAGGTGGAGAGAGATAGGTGAAGCTGACTCAACATAAAAGTAAAAAGAATGGTCCTTCAAAGAGGAAAGCATCGATTGCTATATTTGTGCTAGAGCTTTTATTTTGAAAACATGAAACAATTTTGTCAACGGTAGTAATAAAGCATATGAGTTATGTAAATTATATCTTACAAGTTGCAAGCCTCATGCATAGTATACTAATAGTGCCCGCACCTTGTCCTAATTAGCTTGGACTACCGGATCATCGCAATACACATGTTTTAACCAAGTGTCACAATGGGGTACCTCCATGCCGCCTGTACAAAGGTCTAAGGAGAAAGCTCGCATTTTGGATTTCTCGCTTTTGATTATTCTCAACTTAGACATCCATACCGGGACAACATGGACAACGGATAATGGACTCCTCTTTAATGCATAAGCATGTGGCAACAATTATTATTCTCATATGAGATTGAGGATATATGTCCAAAACTGAAACTTCCACCATGAATCATGGCTTTAGTTAGCGGCCCAATGTTCTTCTCTAACAATATGCATGCTCCAACCATTAAGGTGGTAGACCTCTCTTACTTCAGACAAGACGGACATGCATAGCAACTCACATGATATTCAACAAAGAATAGTTGATGGCGTCCCCGAAACATGGTTATCGCACAACAAGCAACTTAATAAGAGATAAAGTGCATAAGTACATATTCAATACCACAATAGTTTTTAAGCTATTTGTCCCATGAGCTATATATTGCAAAGGTGAATGATGGAATTTTAAAGGTAGCACTCAAGCAATTTACTTTGGAATGGCGGATAAATACCATGTAGTAGGTAGGTATGGTGGACACAAATGGCATAGTGGTTGGCTCAAGGATTTTGGATGCATGAGAAGTATTCCCTCTCGATACAAGGTTTAGGCTAGCAAGGTTATTTGAAACAAACACAAGGATGAACGGTGCAGCAAAACTCACATAAAAGACATATTGTAAACATTACAAGACTCTACACCGTCTTCCTTGTTGTTCAAAACTCAATACTAGATGTTATCTAGACTCTAGAGAAACCAAATATGCAAACCAAATTAGCAAGCTCTAAGTGTTTCTTCATTAATGGGTGCAAAGTATATGATGCAAGAGCTTAAACATGAGCACAACAATTGCCAAGTATCAAATTATCCAAGACATTTTAGAATTACTACATGTAGCATTTTCCAATTCCAACCATATAACAATTTAACGAAGAAGAAACTTCGCCATGAATACTATGAGTAAAGCCTAAGGACATACTTGTCCATATGCTACAGCGGAGCGTGTCTCTCTCCCACAAAGTGAATGCTAGGATCCATTTTATTCAAGCAAAACAAAAACAAAAACAAACCGAGCGCTCCAAGCAAAGTGCATAAGATGTGACGGAATAAAAATATAGTTTCGGGGGAGGAACTCGATAATGTTGTCGATGAAAAAGGGGATGCCTTGGGCATCCCCAAGTTTAGACGCTTGAGTCTTCTTAGAATATGCAGGGGTGAACCACCGGGGCATCCCCAAGCTTAGAGTTTTCACTCTCCTTGATCATATTGTATCATACTCCTCTCTTGATCCTTGAAAACTTCCTCCACACCAAACTCGAAACAACTCATTAGAGGGTTAGTGCACAATAAAAATTAACATGTTCAGAGGTGACACAATCATTCTTAACACTTCTGGACATTGCATAAAGCTACTGGACATTAATGGATCAAAGAAATTCACCCAACATAGCAAAAGAGGCAATGCGAAATAAAAGGCAGAATCTGTCAAAAACAGAACAGTCCGTAAAGATGGATTTTATTAGGGCACCAGACTTGCTCAAATGAAAATTCCCAAATTGAATGAAAGTTGTGTACATATCTGAGGATCACTCACGTAAATTGGCTTAATTTTCTGAGTTACCTACAGAGAATTAGACCTAGATTCATGACAGCAAAGAAATCTGTTTCTGCGCAGTAATCCAAATCTAGTATTTACTTTACTATCAAAGACTTTACTTGGCACAACAAAACTCAAAACTAAGATAAGGAGAGGTTGCTACAGTAGTAAACAAATTCCAAGACTCAAATATAAAACAAAAATACTGTAGTAAAAACATGGGCTGTCTCCCATAAGCGCTTTTCTTTAACGCCTTTCAGCTAGGCGCAGAAAGTGTGTATCAAGTAACATCAAGAGACGAAGCATCAACATCATAATTTGTTCTAATAATAGAATCATAAGGTAACTTCATTTTCTTTCTAGGGAAGTGTTCCATACCTTTCTTGAGAGGAAATTGATATTTAATATTACCTTCCTTCATATCAATAGTAGCACCAACGGTTCGAAGAAAAGGTCTTCCCAATATAATGGGGCAAGATGCATTGCATTCAATATCCAAGACAACAAAATCAACGGGGACAAGGTTATTGTTAACCATAATATGAACATTATCAACTCTCCCCAAAGGTTTCTTTTTACCATTATCAGCGAGATTAACATCCAGATAACAGTTTTTCAATGGTGGCAAGTCAAGCATATCATAGACTTTCTTAGGCATAACGGAAATACTTGCACCAAGATCACATAAAGCATTACAATCAAAATCTTTGACCCTCATTTTAATGATGGGCTCCCAACCATCCTCTAGCTTTCTAGGAATAGAAGTTTCAAGTTTTAGTTTCTCTTCTCTAGCTTTTATGAGAGCATTTGTAATATGTTTTGTGAAAGCCAAGTTTACAGCGCTAGCATTAGGACTTTTAGCAAGTTTTTGTAAGAACTTTATAACTTCAGAGATGTGGCAATCATAAAAATATAAATCATTACAATCTAAAGCAATGGGATTATCATCCCCAAGGTTGGAAAAAATTTCAGCGAGTTTTATCACGAGCAGTTTCGAGCAGTTTTAGCAGTTTCGGGTAATTTTGCGCGCTTTGCACTAGGAGTAGAAACATTGCCAACACCAATTATTTTACCATTAATAGTAGGAGGTGCAGCAACATGTGAATCATTAGCATTGCTAGAGGTGGTAATAGTCCAAACTTTAGCTACATTTTTCTCTTTAGCTAGTTTTTCATTTTCTTCTCTATCCCACCTAGCACGCAGTTCAGCCATTAATCTTATATTCTCATTAATTCTAACTTGGATGGCATTTGCTGTAGTAACAATTTTATTTTCAATATCCCTATTAGGCATAACTTTCGATTTCAAAAGATCAACATCAGAGGCAAGACTATCAACCTTAGAAGCAAGAATATCAATTTTATTGAGCTTTTCCTCAACAGATTTGTTAAAGGCAGTTTGTGTACTAATAAATTCTTTAAGCATAGCTTCAAGTCCAGGGGGTGTATTCCTATTATTATTGTAAGAATTCCCATAAGAATTAGCATAACCGTTACCATTATTATAAGGATATGCCTATAGTTATTACTAGAATTGTTCCGATAAGCATTGTTGTTGAAATTATTATTTTTAATGAAGTTTACATCAACATGTTCTTCTTGGGCAACCAATGAAGCTAACGGAACATTATTAGGATCAACATTAGTCCTATCATTCACAAGCATAGACATAATAGCATCAACCTTATCATTCAAGGAAGAGGATTCTTCAACGGAATTTACCTTCTTACCTTGTGGAGCTCTTTCCGTGTGCCATTCAGAGTAATTAATCATCATATTATCAAGGAGCTTTGTTGCTTCACCAAGAGTGATGGACATAAAGGTACCTCCAGCAGCTGAATCCAATAAATTCCGCGAAGAAAAATTTAGTCCTGCATAGAAGGTTTGGATGATCATCCAAGTAGTCAATCCATGGGTTGGGCAATTTTTAACCAAAGATTTCATTCTTTCCCAAGCTTGAGCAACATGTTCATTATCCAATTGTTTAAAATTCATTATGCTACTCCTCAAAGATATAATTTTAGCAGGGGATAATATCTACCAATAAAAGCATCCTTGCATTTAGTCCAGGAATCAATACTATTCTTAGGCAGAGATAGCAACCAATCTTTAGCTCTTCCTCTTAATGAGAAAGGAAACAATTTCAATTTAATAATATCACCATCTACATCTTTATACTTTTGCATTTCACACAATTCAACAAAATTATTGAGATGGGCAGCAGCATCATCGGAACTAACACCAGAAAATTGCTCTCGCATAACAAGATTCAGTAAAGCAGGTTTAATTTCAAAGAATTCCGTTGTAGTAGCAGGTGGAGCAATAGGTGTGCATAGGAAATCATTATTATTTGTGGTTGTGAAGTCACACAACTTAGTATTTTCAGGGGTGGCCATTTTAGCAGTAGTAAATAAAGCAAACTAGATAAACTAAATGCAAGTAACTAAAATTTTTTGTGTTTTTGATATAGCAAACAAGATAGTAAATAAAGTAAAGCTAGCAACTAATTTTTTTGTGTTTTGATATAATGTAGCAAACAAAGTAGTAAATAAAATAAAGCAAGACAAAAACAAATTAAAGAGATTGGGAAGTGGAGACTCCCCTTGCAGCGTGTCTTGATCTCCCCGGCAACGGCGCCGGAAAAGAGCTTGATGGCGTGTAACTCACACGTTCGTTGGGAACCCCAAGAGGAAGGTATGATGCGCACGGCGAGCAAGTTTTCCCTCGGAAAGAAACCAAGGTTTATCGAACCAGGAGGAGCCAAGAAGCACGTTGAAGGTTGATGGCGGCGGGATGTAGTGCGGCGCAACACCGGGGATTCCGGCGCCAACGTGGAACCTGCACAACACAACCAAAGTACTTTGCCCCAACGAAACAGGTGAGGTTGTCAATCTCACCGGCTTGCTGTAACAAAGGATTAACCGTATTGTGTGGAAGATGATTGTTTGCGAGAGAAAACGAGTACAGAACAAGTATTGCAAGCAGATTTGTATTTCGAGTATAAAAGAATGGACCGGGGTCCACAGTTCACTAGAGGTGTCTCTCCCATAAGATAAAAGCATGTTGGGTGAACAAATTACAGTCGGGCAATTGAAAAATAGAGAGGGCATAACAATGCACATACATGTCATGATAAGTACAGTGAGATTTAATTGGGCATTACGACAAAGTACATAGACCGCCATCCAACTGCATCTATGCCTGAAATGTCCACCTTCAGGTTATCATCCGAACCCCTTCCAGTATTAAGTTGCAAAACAACAGACAATTGCATTAAGTATGGTGCGTAATGTAATCAACAACTACATCCTTAGACATAGCATCAATGTTTTATCCCTAGTGGCAACAGCACAACACAACCTTAGAACTTTCATCACATCGTCCTGGGTATCAATGGAGGCATGAACCCACTATCGAGCATAAATACTCCCTCTTGGAGTTAAGAGCAAAAACTTGGCCGAGCCTCTACTAATAACGGAGAGCATGCAAGATCATAAACAACACATAGGTAATAACTTGATAATTAACATAACATAGTATTCTCTATCCATCGGATCCCGACAAACACAACATATAGTATTACAGATAGATGATCTTGATCATGTTAGGCATCTCACAAGATCCAACAATGAAGCACAATGAGGAGAAGACAACCATCTAGCTACTGCTATGGACCCATAGTCCAGGGGTGAACTACTCACTCATCACTCCGGAGGCGACCATGGCGGTGAAGAGTCCTCCGGGAGATGAATCCCTCTCCGGCAGGGTGCCGGAGGAGATCTCCGGAATCCCCCGATATGGGATTGGCGGCGGCGGCGTCTCCGGGAAGGTTTTCCGTATCGTGGTTCTCGGTACCGGGGGTTTCGCGACGGAGGCTTTAAGTAGGCGGAAGGGCGAGTCGGAGGGCCGACGAGGGGCCCACACCATAGGGTGGCGCGGCCCCCCTCCGGCCGCGCGGCCCTATGGTGGCGGCGCCTCGTCGCCCCACTTCGTATCCCTTTCGGTCTTCCGGAAGCTTCGTGGCAAAATAGGACCCCGGGCGTTGATTTCGTCCAATTCCGAGAATATTTCGTTACTAGGATTTCGAAACCAAAAACAGCGAAAACAACAACCGGCTCTTCGGCATCTTGTTAATAGGTTAGTTCCAGAAAATGCACGAATATGACATAAAGTGTGCATAAAACATGTAGATATCATCAATAATATGGCATGGAACATAAGAAATTATCGATACGTCGGAGACGTATCAATCATCTAGATCTCTCACAAGTTTCTCATGATCAACACCAAATTTGGCCTTTTCCTTTGAAAGCACTTTAGTCTTAGCTCTAGCAAGATCTCTAGCTTTAGTGAGCTTGTTAATTTTATCTTGAGGATCTCCAAGATTTTCTAACCTCTCTTCAAGAGAGGCTATGGTTTCTTGGCTTTCCTCAAGGGCATTTCTAAGAGCATGTAGTTCAAGAGCATCTTCTCTCTCTATTTGGCTTTTTTCTCAAGAGTACCATTTAGTTGAGCCATACGAACCATGAGGTTTGAAACATGCTTTTTAGTATTACCTTGTAGGTTAAGAATGAAATCATCAAACTCTAGCATTTCTTGTTTCACTACTAGCAAGATCAACCCCTAGATCACTTGAAATGATAGGCATAGAGGGGTTAGGGGATGATACCTCGGAGGATTTAGCCATGAGGCAACTTTCTTCCTCCACATGAATGACCTCATTGGGGGATTCACTTGGTGATGAAGAGTTAGTGGAGAGGGAGGCAAGAGCGACCAATCCATTAGAGGTTGCATCTTCTTCATCATCAACATCATCATCACCGGAGGTATACTCTTCTTGAGTGGATAGCACAATAGATGTGTCCAAGGAGGACCTTGCCATGAAGCAATGTGCATTCTTGATATGAGGACTTTCATTGGGGGATTCGAAGAGGGATGAAGAGGGAATGTTGGTGGTGACAATGGCGGCCACCTCCTCTCGAGCTTTCTTCATCTTCATCATCACTAGAGCTTTCAACCTCATCGGAAGAATATTCTTCCCTAGTCACTAGCACAATCTTTGAGGGCCTCTTGCCCTTCTTGGTCTTGTTGTTGTAGAATTTCTTCTTGGGGGCTTTTGAATATTTGCCATTTGAGTCTTTGCTTTTGTCCTTGGGAATGAGCCTTCCACCATGAGTCTCCCTATTCTCATAGGGGCACTCGGCAATGAAGTGGCGCTTGTCATCACAATTGTAGCAAGATCTTGTTCTTGGGCCCGAACTTGTGAACCCCTTGAGTTGTTTCTCTTGATGTTGTCTTCCTTGGCCTTGGATGGGTCAACCCAAAAGGAGTTAGCATGGAATGCCATGTGGTCATGGTAGTGGTGTTCCAAGTCTTCCGGATAGGACATACTCCAAGATGCCCTATAAGATTCTTGAGGAATCACTTCTTCAACGGAGTTGACCGCCAAGGCAAGGTTGGAACCTTTTGTCATCCCAAGAGCTCGATTGCGAGAATCATGAGAGTTTTGCTCAAGCACCTTGAGAGCTTGCATCTCGTGCACGACTTGTTGAGAGGTGAGAGAGGAATAGCATTCCCTCCCCACAAGAGTCTTGACATCAATGGGTACAAACGGCATCATGCATTCAATGTACTTCTCCTTGATCCAAGAGTCATTGATGTGGGTGGCACCAATAAGCCGGAAGGCATCGGCAACGGTGAGAAGTCTTCGATACATGACTTCATGATCTTCATCCGGTAACCTCATGAAACCTTCGGCTTTATTCTTAAGAGCATTATACTTGTTCCTCCTCGTGCTCTCACTTCCAATGCAACTAGCGGCCAAACCATCCCAAGCTTCCTTGGCGGTGGTGTAGTTCCGAACACGGTGCAATTCCTTTGTCCCCACACTAGTTTGAATCATGTGCAAGGCGGTGTTGTTGAGTTGACTATCAACCGCTTCTCTTCTAGTCAACTTGTCGGGGTTGTATGGCTTGAAGCCTTCCATGATGATTCTCCAAAGTTCATTGGAGGCACTGCAAACATGAGAGTGAAACTCAAATTGCCAAGTATCGAAATTCTCAATGGAAAACTTAGGTGGGTCGCCCCGAATGTTCTTATGGGGATGGGGAACCGGTATATCGGGAGATAGAAAAGGTGGAGCTACTCGATTGTAGCTCTCACCTCCACTAGTTGCCCTAGGAGATTTGATAGTGTTTAAGTTATCACCTTCCACGGGTTTGGTAGAGGAGGGTAATTTCGAAGCATCTCCCTCTTCTAACGCACCCGTGTCCTTTACCTCTACAATGGGAGCCTTGGGAGGGACCGGAGCCAAAAGCTCGGCAATCATCTTTTTCATGCTTTCCATTTGGGCTGCCATGGAGGACTTCAACGAATTGAAGTCTTCCATGGAGACCGTCTTGGCGGTCCCTTCCGAGGACTCCTCGTTCGGCATACTCTTAGGCGGTTAAGCCCGAAATAAGAGCCGAGGCTCTGATACCAATTGAAAGGATCGTATGCCGCACCTAGAGGGGGTGAATAGGTGCTAACCAATTTTTAGTTCTTTTTCAATTTAGGCTTGACACAAAGGTAAATTCTCTAGATATGCAACTAAGTGAATTTACCTATATGACAAGGTAATCAACTAAGCAAGATATAGCTACACAATATAAGAGATAGAATAGGATAGAGGTAACCGAGAGTGGAGCACGTGGAGACACGGAGATGATTCCCGTAGTTCCCTTCCTTTGCAAGAAGGTACGTCTACGTTTGGAGGAGTGTGGTTGCTATGAAAGCCAAACCAACAGCCACGAAGGCTTCACTCAAATCTCCTATGGGCAACGCCACGAAGGCCTAGCCCACTTCCACTAAGGGATTTCCTCGAGGCGGAAACCGGGCCTTTACATGGTTCTTGGGGCACACATCCACAACCGAATTGGAGGCTCCCAAATCTGTTACAACACAACAATCAACAACAATACATCAACACAAATCAACTAGGGATCCAAAGAGGAACACTAGCAAGGGGGCCCTCAAGCATATGAGGGGAAATGAAAAACGCTTCGGTGAGGATGTAGATCGGGGTCTTCTCCTTCGATTCTCCAAAGCACAAGTGATTTGGGTGGTTGAGGGAGGAGATCTGGCTATTTTGGTGTTCTTGGTGGCTCAGCAATGGAGGATGAAGATCTTAGGGTTTGAGCAACATTCCAAGGTAGGTGAAGGGGGTATTTATACCCCACCCACTTTTCTGCCCGTTGGAGGTGAAACGCCGGCAGTGTCGGCCTTGAGACGCCGGCAGTGCCGGCCACTTTTCTGAATCTTCAGGTCGACAGACAGGCCGGCAGTGCCGGGGTGCACTCACCGGCAGTGCCGGCCTGAAATCACCGGCAGTGCCGGGGTGCACACACCGGCAGTGCCGGCCCAGTGTTGCCGGCAGTGCCGGCCAGGGCCAGGTTTCAGCTTCTTCCTTTTTCTTTTCTTCCTTTTTGAGTGGGTCGAGATTTTCCGTGGTATCTTTTCCATAACTTTAAACCACTTAGCACACGGTTAAATTGTCACCGGTGTTGTTAACAAACACACAAAACTAAGAGATCATGAAATGTTCTTTCACCCTTCCCCTTCCGGTCCGCGTCCGAGACGTGGAAGCCATGGCAATGGATGATCAAGTGTATGTGAACGAAGAAGAGAGAGGCAGAACCTATTGACACAAGGGATGGCCGTGTGGGCATTTATAAGGGAGAGATGACCGTTGTAGGGGTTTACACAATAAAATAAGGAGGAGGTGAACGTTGGTGGGGGTTTACACAATAAATTAAGGAGGAGATGACCGTTTTGGGGGTTTACACAATAAATTAAGGAGGAGACGACCGTTGTGGGGGTATATATCTCAACAAAAAAGTAATGCGGACTATCTTGACGGAAATGGAACTTCGTGATATAGTTTATCATTTTACCGTGAAAAGTAATGCCTAAAAGAAATGGTAATTCGTGATAGTTTATCATTTACCGTAATGGCTACAACAAATCGTTGATGGTTTATCATTTTTTGCGTGAAAAGTAATGGCTACATGAAATAGGTGATGGTGTATCATTTTTTGCGTGCAAAGTAATAGCTACAACAAAATCGGTGATGGTTTATCGATTTTTGCGTGAAAAGTAATGGCTACAAGAAATGGGTGATGGTGTATCATTTTTTGCGTGAAAAGTAATGGCTACAACAAAATCGGTGATGATTTATCATTTTTTGCGTGAAAAGTAATGGGTACAAGAAATGGGTGATGGTGTATCATTTTTTTGCGTGAAAAGTAATGGCTACAACAAATCGGTGATGGTTTATCGTTTTTTGCGTGAAAAGTAATGGCTACAAGAAATGGGTGATGGTGTATCATTTTTTGCGTGAAAAGTAATGGCTACAACAAAATCGGTGATGATTTATCGTTTTTTGCGTGAAAAGTAATGGGTACAATCCCTACAAGAAATGGGTGATGGTGTATCATTTTTTTGCGTGAAAAGTAATGGCTACAACAAATCGGTGATGGTTTATCATTTTTTGCGTGAAAAGTAATGCCTAAAAAGAGTTTATAATTTAGCTCGTGAAAAATAATGCAGAAAACCAAACTTTGCGTGAAGCTAACCGATGACAGAGAGAGAGAGGGTGGTGGCCCCGACCAGAGAGAGATAGGGGTTATACTGCCCGTTAGATCATACGATCAACGGTCGGCGAGCACGATCCGCGTGACATGGGCTAGACCAATCAGGGCAATGTTGGGCGTTTGTGAGAGTTTGTGAAGGGAGAGGGCAAAACTGAGTAGTATCAAGAAACCAAGGGCAAGTGAGTAGTAAACAGACTAAGGGATTCAAATATGAGATATAAAAAATGGAAAATGCGTGTTTTGTACAATGAAACCCATCTTGGCCTACCTCAAACTATTTGCAATACAAATCTACATGAGTGTGAAAATTATGGCCTCATTCAGACAAAGTATGTTTTGGGGAAAGCTGTTTTGGGTAGGGCTTATTATGGAAAACCATGCACCTTCATAGCTACTAGGTGATTTGAGAAGTGGCAATTTGTGGTGAAACTTGATTTATCTATGATTTGAGAAGTGGCAATTTGTGGTAAAGACTCCATGAGTAAGTGCCACTCTTTTTCGGAATTTTTTGCACATTAAATAACTCATTTAACTAGTTAATCCCATTTGTTGACTCTCCGTTGACCAGCCACTTGAGGGTAAAACTGAGTATATTACACTAGCCAGTATTAGCACTCAAGGAGAAAACTGAGCACACAAAAAATGCTAGTATATGACTCGGGGGTATACCTGAGTATATCTAAATTTCCAGGGTTAGACCCGAGGACGCGTGTTGCGGTGCAGAAGTGGAAGACGTGCCATTGTTGACACGTGTCGCGGTGCAGACGTGCAAATAGTGGACGCGTAGGACGCGGGTCGCATTTAGGACGCGTAAGCCCCTCCCTCCCTCTGCACACAGTCGTCTCATTCTCGCTCACGCACGAAACCACCCCTCTCACGTCCCATCAACTTCTCCAAATCGAAAAAACCCCAAGCCGTACGCACGCTACCCTGCCGGCGATGGAGAAGAAGAATGCGCCGACGGCCGTCGCCTCCGAGCCCGTCGCCTCCGCGCCCGTCGCCTCCGAGCCCGTCGCCGCCGAGCCCGTCGCCGCCGAGCGCGTCGCCTCCGAGGGCGGCGCATCCAAGCGCGGCGCCTCCGTGAACTGGGCCTCTGTCTCGGCTGATGGACCACTTCACAAGATCGGCCAATGCTTACTGGCGAACGAGGAGTACGCCGACACCTACTCTGCTATGAGGCAAGTCCGTAGAAATTGGCGCTCGGGTTTGCCTCGAGCCCGACGTGCACCTCGGACGAATGGATCATGCTACACCACGCCCTTCCACGCGTCGCTGAGTTCACCTTCCTCCAACTCGGCACATCACGCTACGTCACCATAGATATATCGGAAGTTCATACAAGGTTCAAATTCCTCCATATCTACCTTTTTATTTTCAATCTTAAACACATCTTAGTGGTGAATGTTATTTTCATCAATATATTTTAGATACTACTTCGTCGGCTTTTGCCGTGGTGTCATCGTGCTTGCCCAGAAGAACCCGCCGCACAAGATACGGCTGCTGAACCCACTCACAAAGAAATTGAACACTATGTTTGAGGCGCAGATGCCATCTGTTTTTCTGAAATCAGTCGATGTTATCAAATCCCCGACTATGGTCTTCGCTGCCGCACATTACCCGCCGGAAATTGGTTGGGTCGATGAGAGCACTCCAACTAAGGATATAAATGAAGATTGGGGAGAAGGAAGTTTTTCGATCAAGAACCATTGTCTGCGTTGCATTACCCCGTTCAATGGTGAATTGTATGCAGTAGCTGCGGACAATTTTGAGATCGGAAGAATAGTGTGCACCAATGTACAGTTGCAGCAGCGCGCGAGCACTGTCAAGATGGAGACACTAATTTCATTTCCAGAACATGGACGTCAGAAGTTCTACCTTGTGAAGTCGGATGGTGATCTGCTGCTTGTGTTGTTGGTCAGCGAGGCTTTGGCGGGCAAACCATTGGTGTACCGTGTGGACACTCAGAGCCGCTCTCTCCATCCGGTCAGTAACATTGGCAGTAATGCCTTCTTCGTGAATTATATCCGGTGTATCTCCGTCGACACCGTAGTGTACCCGACACTTCGACCTGGCAGCATCTACTACACGGATTTGGGTTATATCGCAGAGTACTCTCATGATACAAAGGCCTGGGATGAGTGTCCACTACGTGTGGATAGAATAGGAAACTACGGTATGACAAATGAACACACGCCATACCGTCTGGAGGATGTATTGGCCGCACATTGCAGACGGAAGGAGTTCAATGAATATTTCCTTGGGGTAATGCACGAATGGAGCGACGAAGAAATATATGAGGAGGAATGAAGAACAAATTCATTCATCATAATCTTCTTGTTGTCCATACATTGCGCGCGTCTTGTATATTTTTCAGCTTAGTTTGTCGTGAACATTAATAACGTTATTGGCTGCTTTTGGCTGTTGTATGCAGTTTATGTATTATACTTAGTTTTTTGATTATGATGTTGTGAATTTATCATATACTAGCTTCTAGATTTGCTGCCATATTGGGCAAAAAACGAGGGCCAAAAGGCATAAATAACCCCAGAGATTTGCTACTAGATTTGCTACTAGATTTGCTGCCATATTGAAGAAAGACAGAAATAGAAGCTTCTCTAGATTTGATACTAATTTGGTGAAAAAGACAGAGAGATAAAGAGGAGAAAAGGTGCTCTTAAAAATGCCAATTTGGGCCGAGAGAGAGAAAACCCAGCTCCTGCTCACGTGCAACCAAACGCTTCTCGTCCTGTCCCACGCGGTCCCTTTCTACCAGCCCCACGCGACGCGGCCCCACACGACGCGGCCCCACAGATGACGCGGCGCAACACGTCAGCACAGAACGTTCAAATAAACGGATTCCTTCCGTCTGAGCTCCTTCTGCGGGTTTCAGACATAGGCTTGGGGAAAACTGAGGAAAAACTAAGTGTCTGGGGAAAACTGAGTACAACTAACGACCCGAGGGCACGAAAATAGAAATCCCAAAACAAAAACGAAGATGCTCCAAGAACAACACATAGTATATGAAGCAATAAAAATATAGTGCTTTGTAAGATGACCTAATATTTTTGTTGATGAAAAGGGAATTCCTTGGGCATCCCCAAGCTTTGACGCTTGTACCTCTTGGATATTTCTGGGGTGACATGGGCATCCCCAAGCTTGAGCTCTTGTACATTGATGTGGACATTACCCTTCAGGTAACCAATGTTATGCTACCTCCTACGGCCCAACCAGGGGCCCATGAAGATCATCCATCGACCAAGGTGGGCTGTTATATCGGTTCCAAAGAAGGATTCTTGACGAACAAGGCAAGAAGACGTAGAATAAGGAAAATTTAGATGTAGAACTCTTTGTAACCTAGTCGAACCCGGGCAGAACTCTCGAGACCTGGCCTGCAATATAAGGGCCAGGAGAGGGTCTGCCGAGGGACACACAATCACCACAGCTAGAATCCCCTCAATTCTAGAGCTAGATCATTAGAAATCTTAGCCTCTCGACGAGATCTTAGTCTTAGCCTTTGGCTACCCTATTGTAACCCGATAATTTCTATAATCAAGATCAGACAAGCAGGAAGTAAGGGTTTTACCTCATCGAGGGCCTCGAAACTGGGTAAATATCTCTCCCCGTTTGTTTGGTATCCGATGTCTCGTGTCAGCCTTCGGGATTCCGTCAACCCTAAGCCCCAAAAGGTGGGCATTGCCGAGGAGCACCCTCGTCAATTGGCGTCGTCTGTGGGAACCCTGTTGGCACAAGGCTCGTCATCGGCTGTTTCAGTCATGTCGTCTGCAAACTCATCAGCATCGCCGACGCTATCGTCGGCTCCTTCATCAGCGGCAGGATCGACCGCGTCGACTCCGGTCTCGGCCGATCTATCGGCTGAATTATCTGCATCAACGACAACATCTTTACCGCCATCGACTCCATGCCGATCGACGTCATCTATGTCTGTTGGATACGATGATTCCATGTCATCCGATTTGACATCGTATTATTGCCTAAACTGCGACACCAAGCATGGATTGGGCTCGGATGACACGTTGTTCATCTGCACTGCCAATTATTCTCCGGGTGATGGAAGTATCGACATCATCGCCAGGACAGCTACCTGGAAGGTGGCACATCATCAGATCTATGCTATTCTCAACTCGGGCGATGGAGAAGAAGGAGAACGCACACCACGTGCCAATAGGCGTCGCAACATCGAGAACAGCTCCAGTAACGATAATAGTGACTACACTATTACTGAGGAAGAATGGGAAGCGGCTCGAACTGCAATAACCAACAATACTCGGCTCCCTTCTGGAACTTCGACATGACTCTTAACGCATACCATTCTATCTTGGGGAGGAATCGAGTGCGATTATCAAACGAGCAAGCAGGTCTCGATCGACGTCGGCTCGCGACTGATCAATCCAGTGAGCGATGTAGAGCCTCACATGCTAGTGCATCTCGGAGCAACCAAGGTTCAGGAAGACATCGACCAAGGATGCCTCGGCTTTCGGAAGATGATGCAAGGGAGATAACTTCAAACTTATCCAAATCCTTTATAACTATGGACACCGCAGGCATGCTAAGGCCGAAAACTGTCGAGGGAGCAACTGCCAACCTCGCGGCTTATCTGATCAACCATCAGCCAACACCTGATGGGCCCATGGCGCAAGATCATCGCGGGTGCTCTGGAAAGCCTCGCGATCCTTGGAGATAAACTAGTTCCTCAAAAGGAGAAGGCCACACACCAGAGCAGTGGTTCCAGGCATCGTTCGAAAGACGCTCGAGGTGATATCACTCAAAGCAAGATTGATAAAGCTCGACGACGACGAGCTACAAGAGAAGGATATGATAGCGACGATTCCAAAGAAACTCAGGAATACGATGGCGAACTGCAAGGAGCCGATTGCTTAAGCTACAAGATCCGGGAGACGATGCCACCCAAGAGGTTCAAGCCTACTCCCACCGATGCCGCCAAATACGACTTGCATCAAGAGCCGAGGTCCTGGATAGATGATTATTTACAAACTGTGATCTTGCACAAAGAAAACCAAATAGCAGCAATGCAGTGCCTGCAGCTTTACCTGAAAGACTCGGCACGAGTATGGTTGAGAGGCTTGCCAAAGGATTCTATCAGATCCTGGGAAGATTTGGTTGACGCTTTCGTCAAAAACTTCCAAGCAACGTACAAGAGGCCGGTCGGAATCGAAGAGCTACGTCATGGTCAGCAGAAGCCGAGTGAGTCAATGCGCACGTACATCAGACGTTTTACTAAACTATTAAACATTGGTGAAGATGTTTCCGTCGATAGAACAATCGATGCTTTCAGTGATGGCATTCGACGGAAATCTTACATCGAGGATCGAAAGAAGCCAAAAACTATCACCAAATTGATGGAGATTGCCAACGGTTGGGCTGATGGAGAAGATCATGTAAGGAAACCTCGTCCGCGCAGTGACGACGAAGACGATGACCACCCGAGGCATGATTCGGGTCATCGACCAGATCGTCGCAAGAAGAGGAAAGATCACGGATATGATGATGCTAATGTTGGAGATATGCCCAAGAGGCAATAATAAAAGTGGTTATTATATATCTTTATGTTTATGATAAATGTTTATATACCATGCTATAATTGTATTAACCGAAACATTGATACATGTGTGATATGTAAACAACAAAGAGTCCCTAGTATGCCTCTTAACTAGCTTGTTGATTAATGGATGATTAGTTTCATAATCATGAACATTGGATGTTAATAATAACAAGGTTATGTCATTGTATGAATGATATAATGGACACACCCAATTAAGCGTAGCATAAGATCTCGTCATTAAGTTATTTGCTATAAGCTTTCGATACATAGTTACCTAGTCCTTATGACCATGAGATCATATAAATCACTTATACCGGAAAGGTACTTTGATTACATCAAACACCACTGCGTAAATGGGTGGCTATAAAGGTGGGATTAAGTATCCGGAAAGTATGAGTTGAGGCATATGGATCAACAGTGGGATTTGTCCATCCCGATGACGGATAGATATACTCTGGGCCCTCTCGGTGGAATGTCGTCTAATGTCATGCAAGCATATGAATAAGTTCATAAGAGACCACATACCACGGTACGAGTAAAGAGTACTTGTCAGGAGACGAGGTTGAACAAGGTATAGAGTGATACCGAAGATCAAACCTCGGACAAGTAATATATCGCGAGACAAAGGGAATTGGTATTGTATGTGAATGGTTCATTCGATCACTAAAGTCATCGTTGAATATGTGGGAGCCATTATGGATCTCCAGATCCCGCTATTGGTTATTGGTCGGAGTGAGTACTCAACCATGTCCGCATAGTTCACGAACCGTAGGGTGACACACTTAAAGTTGGATGTTGAAATGGTAGTACTTGAATATGGAATGGAGTTCGAATATTTGTTCGGAGTCCCGGATGAGATCCCGGACATCACGAGGAGTTCCGGAATGGTCCGGAGAATAAGATTCATATATAGGATGTCATTTTATGTGTATTAAAATGTCGCGGAAGGTTCTATGGAAGGTTCTAGAAGGTTCTAGAAAAGTCCGGAAGAAACCACCAAGGAAGGTGGAGTCCACATGGGACTCCACCTCCATGGCCGGCCAACCCTAGTGGGGAGGAGTCCCAAGTGGACTCCCCTTAGGGGGCCGGCCACCCCCCATATGGGAGGTGGAACTCCCACCTTTGGTGGGAGTCCTAGCTTGGCTAGGTTTCCCTCCTTTTGGAAGGTTTTGGTTCGGGCCTTATTCGAAGACTTGGAGACCAACTCTTGGGGATCCACCTATATAATGAGGGGCCAAGGGAGGGGGCCGGCCACCCTAAAGACCACAACCTGGCCGCCCCCCTTGAGTGGCCGGCCACCCCCTCCCAAACCCTAGCCGCCCCCTCTCCTCCATAGCTCCCGCGTGCTTTAGCGAAGCTCCGCCGGAGTTCTCCACCGCCACCGACACCACGCCATCGTGCTGTCGGATTCAAGAGGAGCTACTACTTCCGCTGCCCGCTGGAACGGGAGGTGGACGTCGTCTTCATCAACAACCGAACGTGTGACCGAGTACGGAGGTGCTGCCCGTTCGTGGCGCCGAACCGATCGTGATCAAGATCTTCTACGCGCTTTTGCAAGCGGCAAGTGAACGTCTACCGCAGCAACAAGAGCCTCATCTTGTAGGCTTTGGAATCTCTTCAAGGGTGAGACTCGATACCCCCTCGTTGCTACCGTCTTCTAGATTGCATCTTGGCTTGGATTGCGTGTTCGCGGTAGGAAAAATTTTGTTTTCTATGCAACGTTATCCTACAGCTAACATCGTTGCTGCTGGATATTCCAATCGATGATATGATCGGTATGATGATATACGTGATGATCGTCAAGATAACAATCGCAACAATTCGGGAAGAAATCACGGCAATTACAAGGGGCGACCTTCAAGGGTCCCGGAGCTGCCTTTTGCTGAGCAGTTAAATGCTCCCTGTTAGATACATGCATATATCGATCCCAAGGATGACACTAAGAAGTCGAGTCATCTTCTCAGAGACTGTTGACAGTTTATCAACATGCAGAAGTTCTACGAGACAGACAGGGGGCATCCGTAGCAGCCGAACCCTCCACCACCACCCCCACCTCGAGCACCAAGTTCAACAAGTTCAAACTCGTAATCCTAATGAGTCATTTCCCCCACCACGTGGACAGATGATCATGATTCACAAAACTGGTGTTTCGAGAAGAGAGATGAAGAAGCTCACGCAAGAAATCAACCTCGCAGAAAGTACCATGGCAAATATTTCAGAGTATGTCGATTGGTCGTCGTAGAGCATCTTGTTTAGCAGGGCGGACCATCCGATGTCCATCCCAAAACTAGGTCATGCTACCTTGGTAGTTGAAGCACAAATAGGAGAATTTAGTATGAGCAAAGTGTTCATGGATGGCGGAAGTGGATTAAGTCTGATATTCGCCAGCATAGTCAGAAATATGGGCATCACAACCAAAATGCTAGAAGAATTTAATACATGTTTTCATGGCATCATTCCTACTTTTTCAGCGTATTCTCTTGGCAAGATTTCCTTGAATGTCGTCTTCGGGAAACCTGACAATTTTAGGAAAGAAAGGATCGAATTCGAGGTAGTGAATGGAAGCTTGTTGAGGAGAGATTGCAATTAAGATTAGCTAGTTGGAAAGGTAAATTACTTTTCTTGGGAGGAAGATTGGTCCTTATTAATTCAGTGCTAAGTAACATGGTACTGTATATGATCTCTTTCTTCCAATTGCCCATAGAAGTCTTAAAACGATTAGATTATTTTCGGTCAAGATTTTTTTGGCAAGATGATAGTGAGAAAAAGAAATATCGATTGACCAAATGGAGTATAGTTTTCCGACCTAAAGATCAAGGAGGTCTTGGCATTCATGACCTCGAGGTCAAGAATAAGGCCCTCCTTGGTAAATGCCTTTTTAAGCTACTTACTGAAGAACGGGTGTGGCAAACCTTACTCAAGAGAAAAAAGGTTGGCTAAATGCTATGTCCCAGGTTTATTAGAAACCTGGTGATTCACATTTTTAGGCTGGCCTTATGGCAACAAAGAAATTCTTCTCTCCATATGGCTCCTTCTCTATTAAGAATGGATCGGAAATTAGATTTTGGGAGGACAAGTGGCTAGGTAATACCCCCTCCATGAACAATATCCGGCTTTATACAATGTTGTGCGCCATAAAAGCGATACTCTCGCCAAGGTGATGGAATCTTCCCGACCTAATGTGACGTTCAGAAGGAGCATTGTTGGTCCTAGACAAGCATCTTGGAATGCTTTGCTTCAACGTTTGGATTCGGTCCGAGTTGACGCAGGGATCCGATGTGTTTCGATGGGATCTCACCGAAAATGGAAAGTTTTTGGTAGATTCGATGTACAAGGCTTTAATCCATCCTGAGGTTCAAGTCGATAATAATAATAAAAATTGGAAGATGAAGATCCCGCTTAAAACAAAGTTATTCGCTTGGTATCTTCGTCGCGGGATCATCTTAACAAAAGATAACCTTGTAAAACGTAATTGGCATAGAAGTAAATCGTGTGCCTTTTGTCATCAAGACGAGACGATCAAACACCTTTTCTTCCGGTGTAAATTCGCGAGGTCTATATGGTCAGTCATCCAGATAGGTTATACCTTATATCCAGCACATAGTGTTGCGAATATTTTCGGCAATTGGCTTAATGGTGTTGATCCTAGGTTTAAGATACTTATTAGGATGGGAGCGATTGCTGTGATATGGTCGCTTTGGCTATGTAGAAATGATAAGATTTTTAATGTAAATGCTTCTCTTTTGCAGGTTATCTACCGGTGTATGGCTATGCTCCGTTCTTGGTCACCTCTACAGTGCGTGCAGTTTTGAGACCTCTTTATGGAGGTTTGTACATGGTTGGAGGACACGGCGAGAGATATTTTGTCCCAACATGGGTGACATAGAAATCTTCGGATTGAGCCTCATTCATCTGTGGCGCTACCTTAGCTTTTCGTTTTTTACTATATGGATTGTACTCGTTTTTATGGTGTAACTTTTGACTCGAACGACTGTGTGCATCCTAATTATGCAGAGGCCGGGTGTAATACTTAACTTAAGTAATAAAATCCCTTTATCGAAAAAAATGAGCTAGGCATGCTTTTATTCTAAATTCAACATATAATTAGGTTGATGAACCTCTAGTTTTATTTTACTAGCTATTGTTTGTAAACAACTAGCGCGGTGGCCCTCGCAAATGCGAGGGCATCATCTTTAGTGGGCTGAAAGTGTTTCAACAATAAAGTTATGATTCTTTGGATATCACATTTTATGATAAGAAATAATATGGTTCTAAGTGGTTTATAAGAAATGTCATGACAAATAAAAAATCAAATATGAGAGTAACAACTTTAACCAACTTAAATTTGCAAACCAATTATGATTGCATCTGTCAAATCACTTGTGTGTGTTGTTTGTAACAAATATTACTCAAAGTAAAATTGTATGTGATGGTTAATAAATATTGATAAAAAATTATGACGGAAAAGGGAAAACAATTCGTGGTAGCTAATAATTAGGGCAAATTAACAATTTAGAATTGTTACTTTAATATTTATTTCTTCATCTCAATTGCTTATGCAGTTTCAAAATGTATAATTTCTTAGACTTCAACACAGCCTCAATGGGTAAACTTTGACCACTACTTTTATATCATTAAGGTTCTAAACTAAGATAAATATAAAATTAGCAATATTTGATTAATAAATGTTTTTTCGTCGCTAGTCAAAACTTAAGAAGGAACACATGTGTGTTGTTTGTGAGTATATTATGAAAGTTTGATCTAGTATTTTTGTCCGTGTTTAAAAATCAAGCATATCTGATGTTTCTAGTCCAATACTGGTTGTAGTGTATATGAGATCAAGTCTGTAACTTCTAGGCTACATATAATGGCGTTGTAATATCAAGTTTTTTAAAATAATAGTTCAATGTGTGGAGATCTAACCATATTGAGCAGATGCTTAAACTAAACAAATTTGATAATCAGGCGTTCGCATTTTTCTAATATTATTTGAAGAGCATGATATTCCAACCTTTCGTGAAATGTTTTAGTAACCCGGGTTTCAGAATATTCGTATCTATTTTGTGTTTCATAGTCAAATAAAAAATTGAATGTGTTTTTTTGTATATTCAAGCATGCAATTATGTACATTTATAAATCTTCACACTCAACCATGTATTAATCATTATACTTCATAATAACACAAGTTAAAATCGTAGAAAATATTTCTACCCTAAAGCCGCGCTGTTGTATCACATTTATATTTTCTATGATGGACTTAGCTATGCTGAAGAACCTAGCAATAAGATAGGGCATTGCATTTTATTTTCTGAACGAACTAAGCTATAGCAATTCTGATCCTAAGGACCCCTAGCTTGCTTGTGAATTCTCTTTTTTTAATCATGGATGGACTCTTATCTTTTGTTTGATTTTTCAAACGGGCTCAGATAAATTAGCTGCCTTTTTTCTTTCTAATAATCTGACTCTCCTATTTCCATGTAACTTTGACGGAAATAAATCTGCTTTTTTTTCCCTTAACGGACTCGGCTATTTCCATGTACAGTTTGATTTTCCAAAGGCCAACAGGGCTAGCTAGATAGTTGCCTTTTTTTTTCCTAAACTGACTGGCCTATTTCCATGTATATCTTTTTTTTACTTCTTTTCATTAACCCACTTGGCTATTTCCATAGATATTGCTGACGTAAAAAATTCTTTGCAAAATTAACTAACACGGGCACGAGATCCAACAATAAAGGGAACTAATGACACGTACAAATGTTCTTTTATGTGTCAACCGGACACTACGCTGTTACGTAACTAATAATCTTTCGATAAATCCTAGCCACATAATTTAGATCTAACAGTTAAAATAATTAGGATGATGTGGATTAACCGAGTGTCTCTATTTTAAACACCCTTATTTTGCTTTTAGTATATAATAGATAGATGTAGTAACTATTTTTTCAAATTAATAAACCACGCCGCATGGCTTTCTAAAAAATAAACAGTCCCAGATGCCGATTGAACATCGGAAAAACCGCGTCCCCGCCAAACTGCCAAGAACATTATCGCGCGGATCCACCACGAAATCCCGCCAAAGCTTGCTAGAGCTCGCGGGCGAACGAATCCTTTGCTCGAAGCTCCCGAGCGAGCGATTCGTTCGCTCCCGAGCTCTCGAAGGTCCTCCTCGCGCGCAAGATCCGTGTGTCCGCGAACCGGCGTCCCCGACCTGATGTCACCGGAGGAGAGCCGACCTTGTGCGGCGGTGGCGACGTCGGGATCGCCGCTCCGGGGGGCCGGCGGCTCGAGGCCCTACATTCCCTCGATGTACACGCCTTCGTCTCGCAACCCGTTCGTCAAGTGAGTTCCGGGCGACCGCTTCATCCCGTACGCGAGGGTCGGTGCCGGAGCTGGACATTGCACGGTACCTTCCGACGGATCCGAGGAAGGGCAAGAAGAATAACTCAATAAGCGTGTTGGGGCAGCTGACCATGGCCCGCACAGGGAGCAAACCGCCGCGAGCCGCCGTTTTCCATGGAATGAGCAGCCCGTGCCCGCCCGGATTTGGTGCCAACGGGCACGTCCGAGCCCATCTCTCCTCTCGGATCAAGCTGCATGCCACCTCCCACTCGGTTGGGAGTTCGGCTGGCCACACGATGTAGAAGCATCGGTTGATGATTATGAATGTAGTGGCCTTGTTGGTGGTGGCAAGTAGGATCATGTGGAGGGATAGGAGGTGGAGAGCATATTGATGGATTACTTGAATCACTTGACTTTGAGTCACTTGATAGATGCGAAGCATGTCTAATGGGAAAAATGACTAAGACTCCATTTTCTGGTATGATGGAGCGAGCTACTGACTTGTTGGAAATCATACATACCGATGTGTGCGGACCAATGAGCGTAGCATCGCGCGGTGGTTATCGTTATGTTCTAACCTTCACAGATGATCTGAGTAGATATGGGTATATCTATTTCATGAAACATAAATCCGAAACTTTTGAGAAGTTTAAGGAATTCCAAAGTGAAGTAGAAAATCAACGTAACAAGAAGATTAAATTTCTTCGATCTGATCGCGGAGGTGAATATCTGAGTTATGAGTTTGGCATGCATTTAAAGAAATGCGGAATACTTTCACAATTGACACCGCCGGGAACACCACAACCAAATGGTGTGTCCGAACGTCGTAATCGAACTCTCTTAGATATGGTTCGTTCTATGATGTCTCTTACTGATTTGCCATTATCATTTTGGAGTTATGCATTAGAGATAGCCGCATTCACTTTAAATAGAGCACCATCAAAATCCGTAGAAACGACACCGTATGAATTATGGTTTAATAAGAAACCTAAGCTGTCGTTCCTTAAAGTTTGGGGTTGCGAAGCCTATGTAAAAAAGTTACAACCGGACAAGCTAGAACCCAAAGCGGAGAAATGCATCTTCATAGGATACCCTAAGGAAACTATAGGGTACACTTTCTATCACGAATCCGAAGGCAAAATCTTTGTTGCTAAGAACGGAACCTTTCTTGAGAAAGAATTTCTCACTAAAGAAGTGACTGGAAGAAAAGTAGAACTCGATGAGATTAATGAATCTATACTCGTTGATCGAGTAGCGCAGATGCGGAAGTTGTACCTGTACCGCCTACACCGGCAACGAGAGGAAGCTAATGATAATGATCATGAAACTTCGAACGAGGAAACTACTGAACCTCGCGGATCGACAAGGGAACGTGCCACTCCTGATTGGTATGATCCTTGTCTAAATGTCATGATTGTGGATAACAATGATGAGGACCCTGCGACGTATGAAGAAGCGATGATGAGCCCAGATTCCAACAAATGGCAAGAAGCCATGAAATCCGAAATGGGATCCATGTATGATAACAAAGTATGGACTTTGGTAGACTTACCGGATAGCCGAAAGGCTGTCGAGAATAAATGAATCTTCAAGAGAAAAACAGATGCCGATGGTAATATTATCGTCTATAAAGCTCGACTTGTCGCAAAGGGTTTCCGACAAATTCAAGGAGTTGACTACGATGAGACTTTCTCACCCGTAGCGAAGCTAAAATCTGTGAGGATTTTGTTAGCAATAGCTGCATTTTTCGATTATGAGATTTGGCCAGATGGATGTCAAAACGGCGTTCCTTAATGGAGACATTGAGGAAGAGTTGTATATGGTACAACCCAAAGGTTTTGTTGATCCTAAAAATGCTGACAAAGTATGCAAACTTCAGCGTTCAATCTATGGACTGAAGCAAGCATCAAGAAGTTGGAACCGACGCTTTGATAAGGTGATCAAAGACTTCGGGTTTATACAGTGTCATGGAGAGGCCTGTATTTACAAGAAAGTGAGTGGGAGCTCTGTAGCATTCTTGATATTATATGTAGATGACATATTATTGATTGGGAATGATATAGAACTATTAAGCAGATGTAAAAGGTTATTTGAATAACAGCTTTTCAATGAAAGACCTTGGTGAAGCATCATATATATTAGGCATCAAGATTTATAGAGATAGATCAAGACGCCTAATAGGGCTATCACGAGTACATACCTGGACAAGATTCTAAAGAAGTTTAGAATGGACGAAAGTAAGAAAGGGTTTTTACCTATGTTACCAGGCAAGGTCTTGAGTAAGACTCAAGGACCGGCTACGGCAGAAGAAAGAGAAAGGATGAGTCGGATCCCCTATGCTTCGGCAGTAGGCTCTATTATGTATGCCATGCTATGTACAAGACCGGATATAGCACATGCTCGTTAGTTTGACTAGCGAGATATCAAAGTGATCCAGGAATGGAGCACTGGACAGTGGTCAAGAATATCTCGAAATACTTGAAAAGAACTAAGGATATGTTTCTTTGTTATGGAGGTGACCAAGAGCTCGTTGTAACAAGTTACACCGATGCAAGTTGGAACAATGATCCTGATGACTCTAAGTCACGATCTGGGTACGTGTTTATATTGAATGGTGCTGCAGTAAGCTGGGCAAGCTCGAAGCAGTGCACGGTGGCGAAGTCTTCAACAGAATCGGAGTACATAGCGGCTTCAGAGGCTTCATCAGAAGCGGTATGGATGAAGAGGTTCATTGTAGAGCTCGGTGTGGTTCCTAGTGCATTGGACCCACTAGTCATATACTGTGATAACATGGGTGCCATCGCCAATGCACAAGAACCAAGGTCACACAAGAGGTTGAAGCATATCAAGCTGCGTTACCACTCGATTCGCGAGTACATCGAAGATGGAGAAGTAAAGATTTGCAAAGTACACACTGATCTGAATGTAGCATATCCGTTGACTAAAGCTCTCCCTAGGGCAAAGCATGACCAACACCAGAATGCCATGGGTGTTAGGTTCCTTACAATGTAATCTAGATTATTGACTCTAGTGCAAGTGGGAGACTGTTGGAGATATGCCCAAGAGGCAATAATAAAAGTGGTTATTATATATCTTTATGTTTATGATAAATGTTTATATACCATGCTATAATTGTATTAACCGAAACATTGATACATGTGTGATATGTAAACAACAAAAGAGTCCCTAGTATGCCTCTTAACTAGCTTGTTGATTAATGGATGATTAGTTTCATAATCATGAACATTGGATGTTATTAATAACAAGGTTATGTCATTGTATGAATGATATAATGGACACACCCAATTAAGCGTAGCATAAGATCTCGTCATTAAGTTATTTGGTATAAGCTTTCGATACATAGTTACCTAGTCCTTATGACCATGAGATCATATAAATCACTTATACCGGAAAGGTACTTTGATTACATCAAACACCACTACGTAAATGGGTGGCTATAAAGGTGGGATTAAGTATCCGGAAAGTATGAGTTGAGGCATATGGATCAACAGTGGGATTTGTCCATCCCGATGACGGATAGATATACTCTGGGCCCTCTCGGTGGAATGTCGTCTAATGTCATGCAAGCATATGAATAAGTTCATAAGAGACCACATACCACGGTACGAGTAAAGAGTACTTGTCGAGAGACGAGGTTGAACAAGGTATAGAGTGATACCGAAGATCAAACCTCGGACAAGTAATATATCGCGAGACAAAGGGAATTGGTATTGTATGTGAATGGTTCATTCGATCACTAAAGTCATCGTTGAATATGTGGGAGCCATTATGGATCTCCGGATCCCGCTATTGGTTATTGGTCGGAGTGAGTACTCAACCATGTCCGCATAGTTCACGAACCGTAGGGTGACACACTTAAAGTTGGATGTTGAAATGGTAGTACTTGAATATGGAATGGAGTTCGAATATTTGTTCGGAGTCCGGATGAGATCCCGGACATCACGAGGAGTTCCGGAATGGTCCGGAGAATAAGATTCATATATAGGATGTCATTTTATGTGTATTAAAATGTCGCGGAAGGTTCTATGGAAGGTTCTAGAAGGTTCTAGAAAAGTCCGGAAGAAACCACCAAGGAAGGTGGAGTCCACATGGGACTCCACCTCCATGGCCGGCCAACCCTAGTGGGGAGGAGTCCCAAGTGGACTCCCCCTTAGGGAGCCGGCCCCCCCCATATGGGAGGTGGAACTCCCACCTTTGGTGGGAGTCCTAGCTTGGCTAGGTTTCCCCTCCTTTTGGAAGGTTTTGGTTCGGGCCTTATTCGAAGACTTGGAGACCAACTCTTGGGGATCCACCTATATAATGAGGGGCCAAGGGAGGGGGCCGGCCACCCTAAAGACCACAACCTGGCCGCCCCCCTTGAGTGGCCGGCCACCCCCTCCCAAACCCTAGCCGCCCCTCTCCTCCATAGCTCCCGCGTGCTTTAGCGAAGCTCCGCCGGAGTTCTCCACCGCCACCGACACCACGCCGTCGTGTCTGTCGGATTCAAGAGGAGCTACTACTTCTGCTGCCCGCTGGAACGGGAGGTGGACGTCGTCTTCATCAACAACCGAACGTGTGACCGAGTACGGAGGTGCTCGCCCGTTCGTGGCGCCGGAACCGATCGTGATCAAGATCTTCTACGCGCTTTTGCAAGCGGCAAGTGAACGTCTACCGCAGCAACAAGAGCCTCATCTTGTAGGCTTTGGAATCTCTTCAAGGGTGAGACTCGATACCCCCTCGTTGCTACCGTCTTCTAGATTGCATCTTGGCTTGGATTGCGTGTTCGCGGTAGGAAAATTTTGTTTTCTATGCAACGTTATCCTACAGCTAACATCGTAGCTGCTGGATATTCCAATCGATGATATGATCGGTATGATGATATACGTGATGATCGTCAAGATAACAATCGCAACAATTCGGGAAGAAATCACGGCAATTACAAGGGGCGACCTTCAAGGGTCCCGGAGCTGCCTTTTGCTGAGCAGTTAAATGCTCCCTGTTAGATACATGCATATATCGATCCCAAGGATGACACTAAGAAGTCGAGTCATCTTCTCAGAGACTGTTGACAGTTTATCAACATGCAGAAGTTCTACGAGACAGACAGGGGGCATCCGTAGCAGCCGAACCCTCCACCACCACCCCCACCTCAGCACCAAGTTCAACAAGTTCAAACTCGTAATCCTAATGAGTCATTTCCCCCACCACGTGGACAGATGATCATGATTCACAAAACTGGTGTTTCGAGAAGAGAGATGAAGAAGCTCACGCAAGAAATCAACCTCGCAGAAAGTACCATGGCAAATATTTCAGAGTATGTCGATTGGTCGTCGCAGAGCATCCTGTTTAGCAGGGCGGACCATCCGATGTCCATCCCAAAACTAGGTCATGCTACCTTGGTAGTTGAAGCACAAATAGGAGAATTTAGTATGAGCAAAATGTTCATGGATGGCGGAAGTGGATTAAGTCTGATATTCGCCAGCATAGTCAGAAATATGGGCATCACAACCAAAATGCTAGAAGAATTTGATACATGTTTTCATGACATCATTCCTACTTTTCCAGCGTATTCTCTTGGCAAGATTTCCTTGAATGTCGTCTTCAGGAAACCTGACAATTTTAGGAAAGAAAGGATCGAATTCGAGGTAGTGAATGGAAGCTTGTTGAGGAGAGATTGCAATTAAGATTAGCTAGTTGGAAAGGTAAATTACTTTTCTTGGGAGGAAGATTGGTCCTTATTAATTCAGTGCTAAGTAACATGGTACTGTATATGATCTCTTTCTTCCAATTGCCCATAGAAGTCTTAAAACGATTAGATTATTTTCGGTCAAGATTTTTTGGCAAGATGATAGTGAGAAAAAGAAATATCGATTGACCAAATGGAGTATAGTTTTCCGACCTAAAGATCAAGGAGGTCTTGGCATTCATGACCTCGAGGTCAAGAATAAGGCCCTCCTTGGTAAATGCCTTTTTAAGCTACTTACTGAAGAACGGGTGTGGCAAACCTTACTCAAGAGAAAAAATGTTAGCTCAAATGCTATGTCCCAGGTTTATTAGAAACCAGGTGATTCACATTTTTAGGCTGGCCTTGTGGCAACGAAGAAATTCTTCTCTCCATATGGCTCCTTCTCTATTAAGAATGGATCGGAAATTAGATTTTGGGAGGACAAGTGGCTAGGTAATACCCCCTCCATGAACAATATCCGGCTTTATACAATGTTGTGCGCCATAAAAGCGATACTCTCGCCAAGGTGATGGAATCTTCCCGACCTAATGTGACGTTCAGAAGGAGCATTGTTGGTCCTAGACAAGCATCTTGGAATGCTTTGCTCCAATGTTTGGATTCGGTCCAGTTGACGCAGGGATCCGATGTGTTTCGATGGGATCTCACCGAAAATGGAAAGTTTTTGGTAGATTCGATGTACAAGGCTTTAATCCATCCTGAGGTTCAAGTCGATAATAATAATAAAAATTGGAAGATGAAGATCCCGCTTAAAACAAAGTTATTCGCTTGGTATCTTCGTCGCGGGATCATCTTAACAAAAGATAACCTTGTAAAACGTAATTGGCATAGAAGTAAATCGTGTGCCTTTTGTCATCAAGACGAGACGATCAAACACCTTTTCTTCCGGTGTAAATTCGCGAGGTCTATATGGTCAGTCATCCAGATAGGTTATACCTTATATCCAGCACATAGTGTTGCGAATATTTTCGGCAATTGGCTTAATGCTGTTGATCCTAGGTTTAAGATACTTATTAGGGTGGGAGCGATTGCTGTGATATGGTCGCTTTGACTATGTAGAAATGATAAGATTTTTAATGATAAAATGCTTCTCTTTTGCAGGTTATCTACCGCTGTACGGCTATGCTCCGTTCTTGGTCACCTCTACAGTGCGTGCAGTTTTGAGACCTCTTTATGGAGGTTTGTACATGGTTGGAGGACACGGCGAGAGATATTTTGTCCCAACATGGGTGACATAGAAATCTTCGGATTGAGCCTCATTCATCCGTGGCGCTACCTTAGCTTTTCGTTTTTTACTATATGGATTGTACTCGTTTTTATGGTGTAACTTTTGACTCGAACGACTGTGTGCATCCTAATTATGCGAGAGGCCGGGTGTAATACTTAACTTAAGTAATAAAATCCCTTTATCGAAAAAAATGAGCTAGGCATGCTTTTATTCTAAATTCAACATATAATTAGGTTGATGAACCTCTAGTTTTATTTTACTAGCTATTGTTTGTAAACAACTAGCGCGGTGGCCCTCGCAAATGCGAGGGCATCATCTTTAGTGGGCTGAAAGTGTTTCAACAATAAAGTTATGATTCTTTGGATATCACATTTTATGATAAGAAATAATATGGTTCTAAGTGGTTTATAAGAAATGTCATGACAAATAAAAAATCAAATATGAGAGTAACAACTTTAACCAACTTAAATTTGCAAACCAATTATGATTGCATCTGTCAAATCACTTGTGTGTGTTGTTTGTAACAAATATTACTCAAAGTAAAATTGTATGTGATGGTTAATAAATATTGATAAAAAATTATGACGGAAAAGGGAAAACAATTCGTGGTAGCTAATAATTAGGGCAAATTAACAATTTAGAATTGTTACTTTAATATTTATTTCTTCATCTCAATTGCTTATGCAGTTTCAAAATGTATAATTTCTTAGACTTCAACACAGCCTCAATGGGTAAACTTTGACCACTACTTTTATATCATTAAGGTTCTAAACTAAGATAAATATAAAATTAGCAATATTTGATTAATAAATGTTTTTTCGTCGCTAGTCAAAACTTAAGAAGGAACACATGTGTGTTGTTTGTGAGTATATTATGAAAGTTTGATCTAGTATTTTTGTCCGTGTTTAAAAATCAAGCATATCTGATGTTTCTAGTCCAATACTGGTTGTAGTGTATATGAGATCAAGTCCGTAACTTCTAGGCTACATATAATGGCGTTGTAATATCAAGTTTTTTAAAATAATAGTTCAATGTGTGGAGATCTAACCATATTGAGCAGATGCTTAAACTAAACAAATTTGATAATCAGGCGTTCGCATTTTTCTAATATTATTTGAAGAGCATGATATTCCAACCTTTCGTGAAATGTTTTAGTAACCCGGGTTTCAGAATATTTGTATCTATTTTGTGTTTCATAGTCAAATAAAAAATTGAATGTATTTTTTTGTATATTCAAGCACGCAATTATGTACATTTATAAATCTTCACACTCAACCATGTATTAATCATTATACTTCATAATAACACAAGTTAAAATCGTAGAAAATATTTCTACCCTAAAGCCGCGCTGTTGTATCACATCTATATTTTCTATGATGGACTTAGCTATGCTGAAGAACCTAGCAATAAGATAGGGCATTGCATTTTATTTTCTGAACGAACTAAGCTATAGCAATTCTGATCCTAAGGACCCCTAGCTTGCTTGTGAATTCTCTTTTTTTTAATCATGGATGGACTCTTATCTTTTGTTTGATTTTTCAAACGGGCTCAGATAAATTAGCTGCCTTTTTTCTTTCTAATAATCTGACTCTCCTATTTCCATGTAACTTTGACGGAAATAAATCTGCTTTTTTTCCCTTAACGGACTCGGCTATTTCCATGTACAGTTTGATTTTCCAAAGGCCAACAGGGCTAGCTAGATAGTTGCCTTTTTTTTTCCTAAACTGACTGGCCTATTTCCATGTATATCTTTTTTTTACTTCTTTTCATTAACCCACTTGGCTATTTCCATAGATATTGCTGACGTAAAAAATTCTTTGCAAAATTAACTAACACGGGCACGAGATCCAACAATAAAGGGAACTAATGACACGTACAAATGTTCTTTTATGTGTCAACCGGACACTACGCTGTTACGTAACTAATAATCTTTCGATAAATCCTAGCCACATAATTTAGATCTAACAGTTAAAATAATTAGGATGATGTGGATTAACCGAGTGTCTCTATTTTAAACACCCTTATTTTGCTTTTAGTATATAATAGATAGATAGATGTAGTAACTATTTTTTCAAATTAATAAACCACGCCGCATGGCTTTCTAAAAAATAAACAGTCCCAGATGCCGATTGAACATCGGAAAAACCGCGTCCCCGCCAAACTGCCAAGAACATTATCGCGCGGATCCACCACGAAATCCCGCCAAAGCTTGCTAGAGCTCGCGGGCGAACGAATCCTTTGCTCGAAGCTCCCGAGCGAGCGATTCGTTCGCTCCCGAGCTCTCGAAGGTCCTCCTCGCGCGCAAGATCCGTGTGTCCGCGAACCGGCGTCCCCGACCTGATGTCACCGGAGGAGAGCCGACCTTGTGCGGCGGTGGCGACGTCGGGATCGCCGCTCCGGGGGGGGGGGGGGGGCGGCGGCTCGAGGCCCTACATTCCCTCGATGTACACGCCTTCGTCTCGCAACTCGTTCGTCAAGTGAGTTCCAGGGCGACCGCTTCATCCCGTACAGAGGGTCGGTGCTGGAGCTGGACATTGCACGCTACCTTCTGACGGATCCGAGGAAGGGCAAGAAGAATAACTCAATAAGCGTGTTGGGGCAGCTGACCATGGCCCGCACAGGGAGCAAACCGCCGCAGTCGCCAGTTTTCCATGGAATGAGCAGCCCGTGCCCGCCCGGATTTGGTGCCAACGGGCACGTCCAGAGCCCATCTCTCCTCTGGATCAAGCTGCATGCCACCTCCCACTGGTTGGGAGTCTGGCTGGCCACACGATGTAGAAGCATCGGTTGATGATTATGAATGTAGTGGCCTTGTTGGTGGTGGCAAGTAGGATCATGTGGAGGGATAGGAGGTGGAGAGCCCAAGAACTGTTTGATAGACTAGGGAACTTGTTCACTTGTTTTAGTCCCTCTCCAGGTACATGTGTACATCCATACAATATTTTGATTGATCATTTTGTCGGTTTGAAATATTTAAATTACTGCTAGATTGCTCCTATTTTTGGAAATTTGTTGGATTGCTTGCACATTTTGGCTTGTTCCTCATCTGCTCTCCATGCTTTACTGATACGGTCATATCTGGAACATGGAGGGAGTCACAGCCTAGAGTGACCATCAGTTTGCAAGAAGTACTTGGGGGCAAAGCTGATGCTAACAGCAGTGACAGTAGTCGGCAGCTCCTTATGCGTTATCGCCACAGTGACAGCTGGAATCTAGACTTTGAAGGCAGCAACGAATAGCTAAAGGTATTTCCAGGAAGTTGACAGCAGGCAGCAGCTCCTTGAAGTAGCCCAAGAGGCCTTGTTGCCTTGTTGACTCGCCTATCATGCCGTCAACTCTCAGGTCTATGTCATCAACCAAGCATTCTCCTTGGTTTACGTGCTGACGAGGTGGCAAAATCCTTGTTCTTTTTGTGAACGTCAGTGTTAATTAGTTGTTCTTGATGCACATCCTGTCAAATCCCAAACAATGTATCATCCAAGTATCTTTTTTATTTTCATCCTACCTAACTATGTCGTAATCCAGTAGAAATGGTGTAGAATTTAAAAGCAATTGTGCTAACTAATCAATCAGTTTTTATTAGTTATTCCTCAAACTTACAACTTGATTTCATTCTGTGCATTTATCTGCTAAATTCTAGCTACGAGCTGTTTAAAACTTGTTTATTTCCACTATGATCATTTGAAGCAGATTTGTGTTACTGAGAAAAACTGAACAATGGAGTAACAATGAGTTCCATTTTTAGTGATTAAAAATGCTTATGATATTGAGGTATTCTGCAGGTAAACTTAACTCGAGATAAGGGGTTTCAGGTTTTAGTAGCTTTAGAATATATCACAGACCAGGGGCTTTGTTGATTTGTTCCACATAAGAGAACTTCCTGCTCACAATCTAAAAAGCTATGATGTGGGGCCGTCTAATATCACCTGGGCCTGATATGACTGAGGCTAGAGGCGGAGCTGAGGAGTTATGCACTGGTCACTGGTCCAAAGAGAGTAAAACTTTCAATATATTTACCATTTAACAGTTCTCTTACTATGATAGGTTCAAGCCATCCTTTTATTTATTTTTAGCAAACTGTGCCTTCTTTTTATACTTATGAACTCGATGTACATCACAAACTTTATTTTTAAAACTATTCAAATTGCAGAGAACTTAACTTCCACATGAGCCACTAATTGGTCGGTGTTCATTAGTCTCTCAAAGTCCCAACTGCTTTCATTATGTGCATTTCTCTTCTTTTTGTAGGAACATTCTTAAACATGCTACTGCTCTCAAGTTTCCAATATAATAACTCGAAACAGATTTGCCTTTCACAGATAACTGAACAAAGCAATAAAAATCACATTAACTGAAGGTAAAGGGTTTTCGATTATTGTAATTTGACAAAATACGACTGATCATGACTTTTCCTTTACATAGGAAAATTGCTTGATCATCATCTAACTATCTATATTGCAGGAGTGTCCCATTCACCTGGGCCCTGATACATGTGAAGCTAGCGGTGGAACTGAGGATGTCACATTTCCGGCAATGCCAAAAGTCGCTTGATTTGTTGCAACAAAGTTATGATCAATATTGCTTTCTACATTCATGGTGCCTTCCAAGACCTTGACTACCTCGGACATCATAGGTCTTCTTTTGCAATCAATCTGCAAGCACCACATCACGAGTTTCATCATCTGAATTACATCATGCTTGTGTGCTTGCATGTCGTTACCGTTCTTGTCAATCAAATCTACCAAGCTATCGTACTTCACCTTTTCTTCCAGTAGGGTAATGAGATGGATGCTCTCTTCTGACCGGGAGGTGTCGATGTTCTTTCTTCCGCTGATGACTTCCATGACCACAACACCAAACCTGTAGATATCGGCCTTCTCGGTGATCTGTGAAGTCAACCATTCAGGAGCTAAATATCCAGGTGTGCCTCTCATTCTAGTAACCACTTGGCTTATATCCCTATCGATGAGCTTGCACAGTCCAAAATCAGAAAGTTTTGCATTGTAGTTGTCATCTAATAGGATATTTTGTGGTTTGACATCCAAATGAGCAATTATTTTTGTGCATTCCTCATGAAGATAAGAGAGGCCCTTAGCTATTTGTGTAATGATCTTGCATCGTGTGCTCCAACCCAGAGGAGGAGCATTATTGTCATGTCGACGGTAGATCCACCTGTCCAAGGATCCTCTCGGCATATACTCGTATACCAAGAGCCTATGAGATTTTTCTGCACAGAAACCAATCAATCTCACCAGATTGATGTGATGGATGCTGCCGATTGTCTGAACCTCTGCTGAAAATTCTCGTTTTCCCTGGCCAGCTCGATCCAAACGTTTTACTGCAATACTGCCCTCCCCAAATTGTCCCTTGAAAACAGACCCAAATCCTCCTTCCCCAATCTTATCAGTGAACTGCTCAGTTGCTACCTTTAGCTGTTGAAACGTGAACCTCATGGGTGTTCCTTGTAGCTCCCCACCAAACTCATGCTCTTCCTCCATCAGCTGGTGCTTCCATTGTGCTCTTCGTGTACGTATATAGGAAGTGATTGTGAACAGCACGGCCACCAATATAACGCTGCCTACACTAGCTCCAATGGCAATAGCAACAATTGTCGGTCTGACTCTGGTCCTTTGACCAGGACGAGCAGCTGCAGGCGAAATCGTTAGGTTCGGGGCATGGCGACCGGGCATGGCGATCTGGATCTGAGCGGCGCCCCGCCGGCGATGGTGGCCTAGCCGCCTCAACCCCCGCGTCTCTTCTCCGGTGAGTCCCCCTGATCTCCTCCCTATGGAGAAGCCCTTGCGCTGGTCCGTGGTTTACTCCTCCTTCATCTCCTCGGTTCCGCCCATCCGATCCTATGATGGATTCCTCTACCTTCGCCCTAAGGCTCGGAGGTTAGTTCTGCTTGATGGCAAGGGTGCATCCGTTGATACCCGATTTCTTAAGGTTAATGAGTTTGTTCGATCTGGGATGGTTATTGAGATGCCATGCCATCGCATTTCTGTGGGTGATCGTGATCTTGATTTGCCGGAACCTAGTTCTCTGCAAGAGGCGGCTAATGCCCCGCCTGTTCCAAAGCTTGACCTCTGCCCAGGCCTTGACATTCAGCACAGAATCTGGCGTCAGTTCCATTGCCCAGTTGCGTTTTCTGCTACCTCTTCTGCTTTGGAATTTTTTATGGTTGCCTCCTTCGGTCGATCGACCCTGTGGCTTGATCCGTTCAATGTTAGCCATTTGCTGCAATCTTGTTTGGGAGGTATTGCAGAAGATTTCAATGTCGTTCATCTGCGAGATAGATCTTACAGGTTCTCTGTTCATAGTCAGCAAGTGGGCTTCTTTGTGCATAATCTTCGGCATTTCAAAAGTTCAGAGTTTGTTGTTTATTTCTCTCTATGGGGGAAAGGTGGTCCTAACTTTATTCGAGAATTTCGCCAATGGGAATTGGAAGAACAGCAATCCTGGTCGGTTGTTAAGCCAAAGTCGAATGCTAGTCTCAAGGAGCATCTGTTATCAGGAGCGAATACTGTTCCTCTTGGACCAGCCAATAGATCTGCCATGAAACCCTCCCAAGCTTCACAGCCTGTCCTGAAGCAATACTCGTTTTTGAGCCGCCTGACTGATTGGGAGAAGGATGACCTTGAAGCTGCCATCTCTGCTGGCTATGATTACGCACAAATTTTGAACTGTTTCCGTTTTGATCACAAGGATCAGCCGGTGTATTCCCCCTTAGATGATTTCTCGCCAAAGGATTTGCAAGATCTACGCTCCCTAATTGCGCAGAAATTAACGGATATTCAATTGGCTGCCATTTTTTGCCGTGACCCCAGTACTACAGCTCCTCAATCAAGTGTTCCGGCCTCGTCGGTGTTTAATAGGGTTTATTCTGCGCTGGCCACCTCGAGCGGGAATCCTAGTGCACCTGTTTTGAATACCTCCTCTGAGGAGTTTCAGCCCGCGGCCCGTATTTCGGCCTTTGATCGTCTGCAACTTCCGACCCAGCAGCCCGTTGAAATGCCAGCTGAGCGTGTGTCTGCTTTCCAACGTCTCCAGGCTCCAATTGATCCACCGCCTACTGCTGGCCCAACCTGGCGGCCTCCTGCTGCTGCTCGGACGGAGCAAAATTCTCGCCTATCGACGCAGCAAGGCCCAAAGCAGCCCAACTTGAGTCCAGCTTGCCCGAGATGCCTTTCCTTTGGACACCTGCGACGAGACTGTCGGAAAAAAATTAAATGCCATTCATGTAATAAGGAAGGTCATGTTAAAATAGACTGCCACTTTTATCCTGATTCGGGCTTAAAAACTCGCTGGGTACAAAAGGAAGCTCAAGCTGTTCATTTTGGCAGTAATGGATTGCAATCTCAGGGAGACAATGCTGACCGTCCGATCAATGGCTCAAGGGTGCAGATGGAAGAGCCTCTTTTGGACCTCACCATGAGTTTATCTCTTCTTCCAAATAAGCGCAGTTCACCTTTGGCAGCTTCTGCTCCTCTTTCTCCCCAAAAGCAAGGCCAAGCCGTTGCCCCTTCATCTCCCAGTAAATCCCCCCCACCAAACCCTGGCGCGCACTGTAGCACCTCGCCGGTACCGCCTCCATTGGGGACCGATTGTGCCGAACTCATGGCCAACTTCGCCGTCGACCCCGCGCCGTTCCTCCCCGGGGACTATCAGGTGCTGCATGTCGATGGCAGACCACAGCAATGCCGCAGCCATGTCGCTGGGGCTATTCGTCTGCGCCACGAGGACCTCGCCATTGCGACCATTCAGCCAGATTTCCCAGGTGACCATCCTTTTGCTACTACTAGACACTTCCTCCGTCGGTTTATGGAAGAAGAGACACATCGCACGCTTAGATTTCGCAGCGATGTCCCCCGGGTTCCGCCTATGTGCGTGTTAGTTCGGTTGCTCGATCGAGATTGGCTAGTTGAGCGTAGCCCTCACCTTTATCAAGGTCGGCAGATTTCATTTGTAGAGCACAACAAGGGGATAAATCATAGAGCTTACTCATATAATCGTGAATGCTGGCTCATGCTTTTGGCTTACCGGCAGATTTGTGGTCCGATGAACATATTAGAGGTGCTGTCCGTGATTTTGGTGTCTTGGTTGATTGGGACAAGGAACTTAGTTCTTATGCTGCTCTGATTGTTAAGGTTCGTGTGGGGGAGCTCCACCACATTCCTCACAGCTGTGTTGTTTCCAATGGTACTGGTATGTTTGCTGAATCTTGGTCTGTGCCTGTATACATTCTGAGTCAAAAGCTCCTGGGAGCTGCACCTGCAGATGAAGACATGCCCCCAGCAGATGGTTCCTCCCCTCACCCTATGCCTATAGCACCACCACAGCAACATCAACAGCACCCTGGTAATCCTTGGGGGCAATGGCAGCCGGCTCCTCAGCACCAGCAGCAGCAGTTCTTCCCACAACAGCAACAAGAACCCCTCTTTCAGCAGCAAGGAGGGTTTGCTGGTCAGCACAATCATGTTGGACAGCCTCTGGATGTTATTTTTGGACAGCATGGTCCTGCTCTCAACCTTAATCAGCCACCTCCTCAGCCTATGCTTGATCTGAATGATCTGCCTAACCAACTGAATGATGGGGAATTCATGGAATTGAATGATCTCCTCAACCCTCTGCAGCCCCAGGTTCATCAAGTGCCAGATCTCCCTATGCCAGACCTTGCTGCAATGCTTAATCCGGTGATTGTCAATGTACCGATTAATGACATAAATGCGGAGCGGGATGAAGATAACCAGAGTGATCTTACTCTCACCATCAGTACTGATGCATCCAATGCTTCAGATGCAGCTCTTGGAGTGGTTAATCAAGGTGTTGTTCAGCAAAACCTTCACATTGGCATGGTTCTTATTCAAGAGCAAGTCCATGACCTTTCAATGCCAGAATTAGGAGGACACATTCAGCCTGTTCAGGATTCCTTTCTTTTTTCTAAGGAAGGTACTTTGGCCTGGGCCTCATTCTTCAAGCCCACCACTGCCTCAGATATATCAGTCACTGTGCCAGCCCAATGGGCTGATTTCTTCACTGCCAAGCTGCTTACTCCAGAGGACTTTGATTGGGCCAAGAAACTTATGCAGTCACAGGTTTGGCAAATATTGAGTGATATGGATTCTAATTCCTCTTCTAGGGATTTTGTGCTCCCTAAACAGTGCCCTGCATCAAAGGCACCCCTTTGCCTTCTTAGCAAAGCTTGCTTGGACATCACCCAAGGTTTCTCAACTCCTCAGTCTGTAAAAAGTCAGCCTCTGATTGCCCCACCTGTGTCTACTTCAGTGGTTAGAGTCAAGAGGAAGGTCTGCTCTGCCCCTCTCTGTGCTTCAGATGTGAGGAGAAGTCCCAGAATTTCAGCTGCTAATAAGGGATTCAGAGCTAAAACATGCTTTGACAAGAACTGCCTTGCATGTGCTTCAGTTGCCCCTCCTATCAAGAAGTCAGTAGTGAAAAACCTTTGCACCAAGTTCAATATTCAAGTCCAGGAGGATGAAGAGCAGCCAGCTGCAAGTAGCTCCACTTCAAGGCAGACTAGGTCTACCAAGAAGCCATCCATGACCTCTAAGAAGCAAGTTTCAGATGATGATAAGAAGTCCAAGAAGAAATAGTTGGCTTATGAGGAAGTTGTTCAGTTATATGCTGCACTCTGCAGTTCTTTTGGTAGTCTTATGGGGCCTATGGCTGCCTGTTAGGTCTCTTTATCTTTTGGACTTCCCCTTTGCTGTGGACTGTAATATTTTAGAACTATCTATGTTAAAATTGTTATGGTCCTATTGCTCAAGCTTCGGTTGTTATGGCTACGGTTTACGTGTGTGCCCTGTGATCGACTCTCTTTTTGCTCCCATGGATAAATTATTTTGGAAAGTTTTGAACTGGAACATTAGGGGCACTAATGACCCAGAGAAATGGCCTCTCATTCTCAATAAAATTAAGGAAAGTGGCTGTCATGTTATTTGTTTCCAAGAAACCAAAAGAGAACATATTGACTTACAAATCTTGAGAAAATTCTGCCCAAGTAACTTTGATTCTTTTGCTTTCTCTCCCTCTGTTGGAAGATCAGGAGGGTTGGTTACCATTTGGGATAGTGCTGTTTTTTACGGGAGATGTGTGAATCGGAACGGATATTCTGTCTCGGTGGAATTTCAATCAACCAAAACGGATACTTTTTGGACACTCACTAATGTCTATGCTCCCTGTCAAGACGGTGACCGGTTGATCTTCCTGCAATGGCTTAACAGTTTGGTTATTCCAGATGATGAGAATTGGCTTCTTATGGGAGATTTTAACCTGATAAGATCTCCTCAGGATAGAAACAAGGCAGGTGGAAATATCAATGAAATGCTTTTGTTTAATGAAGCTGTCAGTAATCTAGGGTTAGTGGATATTCCACTTAAAGGTCGAAAGTTCACTTGGAGCAATATGCAGAACTCCCCTCTTCTTCAGAGGTTGGACTGGTTCTTTTCCTCTGTGGCATGGACAACCACTTTTCCCAATACCATGGCTACTCCTTTAGCTATGACAACCTCTGACCATGTGCCTTGTGTGATTTCCATCCAAACCTCCATACCAAAATCCAAAGTCTTTAGATTTGAGAACAGTTGGCTTGATATGCCCGATTTTACGGCTCGATAGAAAATTCTTGGACTCGGTCCATACATTATGCGAGATGCTCGCTAAGAGGATCACTCGCCAAATTCAAAATCCCGAGAAAAGATCCGAAGCAATGGAGAGAATCTATTTCCTTGGTCAATAAGGACATTGATGATTTGAATGCTCTTATCTCCCTCATGGATGCTATAGAAAATTTTAGAGACCTTACCTCTATGGAGAGACAATTCAGAATTTCTATGAAATTTCATCTAGTCTGCTACGTTAAAAAAACAATTGGCTTACTTGGAAACAAAGAGGGAAAATTAAATGGATTACTCTTGGTGATGAAAATTCCAGATTCTTTCACTCCATGGCAACTACACAAAAGAGGAAGAATCATATTCAGTCTATTACAACTCCTACTGGAGTCACTCTCACAGAGCATAAAGATAAGGCTGATGTGCTATTGCAGGCCTATAAAGAAAGATTGGGACAAACAGATAACACTTCTGGTGCTCATAATATCTCAAGCTTGCTGAATAGTTCAAGAAACTTGGAATTCTTGGGAGAACCTTTTTCAGCCAAGGAAATAGATGAGGTTGTTGCTGACTTCCCTCATAATAAGTCACCCGGTCCGAGATGGGTTCAATGCTGAATTTCTGCAAAAATGTTGGCCCATTATCAAGAAGGATTTTTATGACTTATGCAATCAATTCCATAGGGAAACCTCTGTTTAGAGAGCATTAACAGTTGCTATATTACACTTGTACCAAAAAAAGATGATGCAAGTACAGTGCATGATTATAGGCCTATCTCTCTGCTTAATTGTACTCTTAAGCTTATCACAAAGCTGCTTGCGAATAGATTGCAACTGGTGATTATGGATCTCATTCATGAAAATCAATATGGGTTCATTAAAAGCAGGACTATTCAGGACTGTTTGGCATGGTCTTATGAATATATTCATCTCTCGTCATAAAAGTAAAAAGGAAACTGTTCTCCTCAAATTGGATTTTGAGAAGGCCTTTGATAAGTCTGGATCATTCCTTCATTCTTGAGGTTCGGAAAAAAAGGGCTTTGGACAAATATGGTGTTCTTGGATCGAGGCAGATCTTGGCCTCTGCAACCTCTTCGAGTGATGTTAAATGGAGTTCCTGGTTCATTGTTCAAATGTAGGAGAGGGGTTAGACAGGGGGATCCCCTCTCTCCCTTACTCTTTGTCCTTGCAGCTGATACTCTGCAAACCATGGTTAATCATGCTATGAGGGAAAACTTTCTTCACAGGCCTCTGGCTCTCCAATGTTCTTCTGCCTTCCCAATAGTGCAATATGCTGATGATACACTGATTGTAATGCAAGCAGATATTTCTCAGTTGCATTACTTAAAAGATTTGCTCCAGAGGTTTGGTGAGGCTACTGGTCTGCGAGTTAATTATGGCAAATCCAACCTGATTCCCATTAACATCCCTGATGATAGAGTGAGTCTTTTCACTAGTGCTCTTAATTGTCAGCTTGGTAACCTCCCATTTATATACCCAGGATTGCCCCTCGGTCTCTCCAAGCCTCCAAAAGAGTACTTCCTGCCACTTATACAGTGTGTGCAAAGAAGATTGCCATCTTGTGCTATGTATCTTAATTATGGAAGCAAATTAAGGTTGTTAAACTCAGTCTTGTCCTCATTGCCGATTTTTTCTATGAGTACACTGAAACTGTATCAATGGGTCTTTGATGAATGTGATAAATATAGACGTCATTGTCTTTGGAGAAATAAAGATCTCAACAGTAAAACTCCTCCCTTAGCCTCTTGGGATTTAGTTTGTCGTCCTAAAGCACAAGGTGGTCTGGGTGTGCTCAAGTTGTCAGTTCAGAACAACTGCCTCCTTTTGAAGCATCTCCATAAGTTCTACAATAAAGAAAATATTCCTTGGATACATTTAGTATGGGAGTCTTACTATCAGCATGCTCTGCCACCACTCAGACAAAGAGAGATTTCCTTCTGGTGGAGGGATTGTCCGAAAAACACGGAGGTTTACAAGGCAAAATCAACTTGTGCATTGCATAGTGGAGAAACTGTTCTCTTCTCGGACAGATTTATGGAGTGATACAGTGCTTGCTACAAAATGGCCCTATCTCTTCACTTTTGCCAAGGACACCACAATTTCAGTCAAGATGGTACTACTTACTGAAGACATTCCATCTATGTTCCACTTACCCTTGACTACTCAGGCTTTGGAAGAATATCAACAGCTCTTAGGTCTCATCCAAGACACACAAATCTCATTGGAGAAAGACAAGTGGACAGTAATTTCGGCTGCCCCAGGTTACAAAGTTTCATCTATGTATAAGGATCTGATGACCCAAGGACCTGTGTTACCTATCCTTTCTTGGCTCTGGAAAAGCTGCTGCCAAGAGAAGCACAAAGTATTTTTTTGGCTTCTATTTCACAATCGTCTGAATACTAGGGCCATGTTGCAGCGCAAGCGCTTCTTCTTGCCTGACTACACTTGTGTCATGTGTGGTGGAGCTGATTTGGAAACAAGGGATCACTTGTTCTTCACCTGCCCCTTTGCGGTTCATTGCTTGGCAATACTTATGTCCTGGGTGGGTGCTACCTCTTTCTAATGGACATCTGGTACTTCAAGAGGTGGTCCAGAGCCTAAAAGTACAGATAAAACAGCCATTCTTCATGGAAATTATTATGCTGATTTCTTGGTCTATTTGGACGATTCGAAACGAATTCATTTTCAAAGGAGTTGATCCTAACCTCTACCGTTGCAAGCACAAATTCAAGGAGGAATTGGCACTTCTGATCTATAAAGCCAAGAGGAAATCCTATTCTGGCCTTAAGGCCTGGGTAACGAATTTTCTATGATTACTCTGTATCTTAGTGTAGTTTAGATTTTTTTTTTTTTTTTTGCTTCTTTAGTGCTACTCTCTAGCACTTTGTATTCTTTCTTTATACCCAAAATCAATAAAAATATAAGCAGTGAGGAAACTCACTGTACAGCTTCAAAAAAAAAATCGTTAGGTTCATTGGGGGACAGAAGATGACCTGATACTTGGTGCCCGCTGGGCAAGAATGCGTAGCAGAATCATCTGAGAGGCGGCTGTACGCGTCTGGGCACATCCGCTTAAAGAAGCCTGAGTAGGTGCAGTTGCTGGAGCCAGTTCCGGTGGTGCATGTGTTGTTGCAACCCCCGGGCACCTTCATCTCCTCTGGGCACTGCGACGTGATGTTGGCCGCGCACCGCAGTCCCTTGCTGCACTCTTTCTCTCCTTGCACCGGCACCGGCACCGGCAGGATTTCTATGGGTACATTGAAGCCGTCGACAAGAGAGATGTCGAACAAGTTTTGTGGGCTGCTAGTTCTGATCTCGACAACAGTGTAGGGTGGCTTACCTGAGCTATTGCAGGCAAAATCACCCCCGCAGTCGCCCGTTTTACATGACCCTTTGCCGTTGCTGCTAAACCAGCATCCCGTGCGCGCCCAGAGGCACCCGGTTATGCCGGCGGGCACATCCAGTGTCCACACCTGCCCGGACTCGAGTGACCTTGCGCCCCCGCCCACGGGCAAAGTGGCTGGCCACACGGTGTAGGAGCATCGGTTGGTGATGTTTAGTATGGTGGCCTCGGTGGTGGCAACGATGAGCAGCAGTAGGAGGAGAGCGGAAGAGGCACCTGTGGCTAGCATATGTGTTTGCATCGGTTAACATGAACTGGAAGTTGGAGTTATAGTCAGGTTCTTGTGACGACTCACAGATCGGAAGAAGTAATAGTGGAGCTACTGTAAGCAGGACAGCTGTGGTCTCTGCGAATCTTATAGGAGCTGCGTAGAATTTTTCAACATTGAAAGAAACTTAACACGCTGGAGCGAAAACTATGTCTTGGGGGCAAGCAGCCTGGAATGGAAGCCTCGTTGACTGGCCATCATGCCGTCAACCATGTCAACGCTTCTCTTAATTACGTAGCTGTTTCTCACACACATTTTGTAGCGCTGAATCAGAGGACGTTATTTATACGAGTATGTTGGCGATATATGCCCCAGGTGACGGCGATGCTAAAAAAGGTTGGCGTAGACATGGTCATGCGCAATTTTTCAACCGGAGCATAAACTCTTATCGCGTATACCTTAGCCATTCACTACCACAGAACATTTCACACGGCCGAACTTCTCTGTTGCACACGATTTACAAGGGTGGACGATGAGCTTCCTCATCATACACGGTTAAATATACTGTGCGTGGAAGTGTGAACAGTTCTACATGTAAATTAGCAAAGACTTGATGATGTTTCTCTGCTTTAGGCCTTTCACAATGGAGGTTTCTTAGCGTGATATTCTAGGTACTTCTTAGCTTGGCCTCGGTTCTTGCCAGTGGGCTGGCCGCTGTGGTGCTCCTCCTCCAGGGCCGGTGGTGGCCGGAGTTTTGATCCGGTGACAACAACTTCCCTGCTCTGCCTTGTATTGACCATCTCGGTCTCAGATCTGGCGAGCTAGGGTGCTGCTGTTATGCCCTCCTTCACTGGTGAGAAATTTTGTCAAAAGAGACCACCTGCCCCAATTCATTGACAAAAAGGACCACCTCTGAGGCAAATTGACAAAAAGGACCACCTGCTGGGTGGCGGCAGCGCCCCCAGCCGACACGTGGCGCTTGCCGCCGGAGGGAGGGGCGGCAGGGACCCGCCGCCGCACCAGGTGGCGGCACGTTACCGGGCTCCGTCGCCGTCCGTCGCGCCGTCGGCTGGCCTCGTCGCCTGGTGGGCCATGCCGCCGGACCCCGCGGCGGCAGGACGACGTGGAGATGCCTCCACGGGCGGTGGCGGCAGGCCCCGCCACCACGCGCGCCGACGCGACCGCGCCCAGAATCTGGCGTCCACCACGCGCGCCGACAGCATCTTCCGGCCGACCAGCTCATTGCACTGATTAAAGAGATTAACGGCGCTGATTCCGAGGCTGCTTTCCCGCTCGAATATTTCTGTGCATGCGGTGACTTTTAGCTGATTGATTCTATTTCGAGGCTGAGTGAGCTAATTTTCGTGACTGCGTTGAGTGCGAGGCTGACTGAAGTTTGCTACATATTAATTCGGATACTGCGTTGAGTGCGAGTTCTGTACACGCTGTACATGCATTCAGCCTCTTCTATTTAAATCGCTCACACCCTCACTCTGAGCTCTCACAGTCTACGCGCGTACTCACTCTGACACTCACACTCACACTCACACTCAGCTCGCTCACACTCACACTCACACTCTCACGCTGTCACTCTCAGCTTGGTCACACTCACACTCACACTCTCATTCTCAGCTCGCTCACACTCTCACTCTCAGCTCTCTCTCAAGTATTATGTGTACGGTGCAGGAGCTGATTTAGCTGCAGAAAAGATATATCAAGGTAAGAGTTTAACAAGCAGATCTATTATATTTTATTTATGTACTTAGAACGTAATTAGGTATGTAATATAATTAGTTTGTGTTATTAGTGCATGTGCTGCGGTTGCATGCATAGACAGGGTTAAAAAAATGTTAGGACATAGACTATTATTTTATGTGTTGCGGTTGCATGCATTGACACGGTGAACATTAGTAGTAAATAATGATCTTTTATAATTAGACTAAGTAATGGTGCATATTAGGACTTAGCCCGAGCTGAATATTTTTCGTTAACTGTAGGCGTTTAATTAGGGAAGCCTAGTAGTCGTGCTTTGACCCACCCTTTGTGAGCTGTAGAAAATTTCATGCATATCATCCAAAGAAAACTGCCCACTAACTGCGCGCTTAATCTGCATGCATTGGCTCAGCATCAATTCTCCATCAGAACCGCATGCGGATCCTACTCTTTTCACACCGGGGGAAGGGATATGAATACTAGAGAATCGTTGGAAGAGGGGTACTCCCTAATTAATCGTGACGGTAGTTAATGCAAACACGCCTAAAATAGTCTGTGTTTAGAAACATCATATTTTGCCAGGCGCGCCGGTTAATCTGTACCGGAGGGAGTAGTAAATAATAATCTCTTATAATTAGACTAAGTAATGGTGCATCTTAGGACTAAGTGGAGTAATTAATTGTGTTGTGTTATGATTATTTAAAAATGTTAATGACATGTTAAATATTATTGTGTTGTAATCTAATATAATTATAAAAATATTGTGCGGTAGGTACGATGGAAACTTTGTTAGTGTTTTATGGAGACGTCGTACGCGACGAATTTTCTCGGTGTCGATGTGTCGCGCTGCGACTCGATGAAAGTTGTAGTGACAGACATGGTCAATAGAGAATTTTTGGATGTTAGAAGATGCATCCGAGCACAGTTTGGACGTGAGATGCGTGGGAAGAAGATGACCGTTGAGGCTCTCATCGTTGTAGGAGGAAATGATGGGACACCTGCCCGTTGGGGTTTGCGGGAGGTAAAGAGTGATAGAAATTGGGGTACGTACATGAGGTTTGCAAGCACACCTGGTGCTGCTATGTACGGAGAGCCCATGGTGTATGTTCAGTTTATATCGGGTGATGATGGTGCCGGAAGCGATACCGGCGCTGGTGAAGAGGAGATGGCCATCATCACGGGACCGAGCACCGTTCGGTCGGAGCATTTGGCCCCGACTGCAGCGAGCATGATAGGCCAATCAGAGCAAGCGGCACCGACCGCAGGCCATAGCACCGGCCCATCGGAGCATATGGTCGCCCGGTTCTGTCGCCGAGCCAGGATACTGGTCCGCGTTCGTTGATATTAGCGAGCGTGTGGAGGGACTGCCGGAGGCATTGGACGATGACGCTCGTTCTTCTTCGTCTGAATCCTCCTCGGACGAAGAAGGTGCCGGTCCTTCCCGGAGGGCGGTTGCGGCACCAATGGACCCTGAGTTCTTAAAAACAATGACCATCAGCAATGAATTCCACTCTGTTCCAGGCCTAGGGGAAGACAGTCTGCAGGTTGGGCAAACTTTCCCAGACAAGGACTCGGCTGACCAAGCAATCAAGAGGTATGCGTTGGCCATATCTCGGCAACACAGAGTGAAGCAGTCTGATCGAAGGCAGCTGAAAGTCATATGCGTCAAATTGAATGAGGAGGGTTGCAGGGGAGAGTTATCGCTCGGGTGAGCCCCGGGGTATGTCGGCCATGGCATATCTCAAAAATAGAACCCCATAGCTGCGAGCAATTGGGGTCTCTCGACAAGCACCGCAACGTCACTGCAAAATATGTATCACATATCATGCAAGTGGCGGTGGAAGAAGATATAACCCTTGGTACAAAGAAGCTGCAAAAAACCGCGGAAGATAGCAGCAACTAACCAGGGGACTCAAGTGGTCAGGAGAGTTCGTCAACACCCTCTGGAGGAAAACCAAGAAATCCTTGATCGTTTATTCTGGGCATTCCCCCAGACTATACGTGCATTCCATCACTGCCGCCCTGTGCTGTCAATAGATGGTACCTTTCTCACGAGGAAAGTACAAGGGCACACTCTTGGTGGCGATCGCAGCTGACGCAAATAATCAGCTCTTGCCTATTGCCTATGCACTTGTCGAGAGTGAAAACAAAGATAGCTGGTTATGGTTCCTCAGCTGCTTGAAGATGGGAGTCGTGATAGATCGGCCCGATGTTTGCATCATATCGGATCGCAACACGGGCCTTTTGAGCGCTCTCGAAATTATCAAGAATTCATCGGACCCTCTCGGGGGTGGCCCGACTCGGAGACAAGGTGGTGCATGAGGCACCTGGCTGCCAATTTTTACTCAAAGTTCAAGAACAAGGACTGGTTCAAGCTATTTAAGAGGATGTGCATGCGAAGAGCGAGGCGAAGATGAATGCTATTTGGGCTGGAATCAACAAAGAAATCGAGAGTGCTGCCTTGCCGCCGAGAGAAGACCGGAGGGGCCGGAGGACTGAAATAAATTTGAGTACATGGATTAATCGAACTGCCCTGATTTAAGTAAGTGGGCGCAAGCTCACGACTCGGGGGCTCGGTACGGCATAATGACCAGCAACATGTCGAGAGGTTTACAATGGCGTGCTGAAAGGTGTGCGAGCCCTCCCTATCACAGCCTTGATTACCGAAACTTGGAACCGGACTCTGTCATACTTTGCGGACGAGTGCAGGTCGCAAACACACGGTATGTGATGAACAAGCAATGGTCCGAAAAGATGCAACGACATTTGGATGAGAAAGCTGAAAAATCCAAAAGTCATGGGTTTCGTCAAATTGATGCACTTCATAATAAGTGGGAAATCCACGTACGAGCCAAGTGGGTGAAAGGCCACCATAGAGGATCGAGAAAGCAAGCTGTTCAACTCGGCCCCAACACGTGTGAATGCGGTTGCAACAAGCCCAAGCTTTTAGGATACCCATGTAGTCATGTCCTTAGGGCGGCTGCAGCTACGGAACATCAGCGTGGAGAACTACATATCTCCCTACTTCAACATCCAGAACCTACTCGGAACTTGGAACGGTGAGTTCTGGACACGGGGACTCAACGGACACTATAGGTACGAGTTTCCGGAAAGAACTACCAAATGGGTTCCGGACCCGACATTGAAGAGAACCGCGAGGGGACGACGCCAATCTCGTCGTCATAGGAATGACATGGATCATAGCCAGGCAGGAGAACCTCGCCGTTGTCGCCTTTGCCGATGCCCCGGTCATGCGCGAAATGAATGCCCTTACCGCACATGATGTAATTTTTTGTTTTCAAATATTTGTATGTTTGGTGTGCTGTAATAAAGAGACATGTATTAATGTATTATTATATGATTATCGTATCGCTGAATGCATACATATTTTAATTAAACTTTTATGAATGTCTGATTAATGTATTAATGTATGATTATACCATCGATGGATGCAGGTTATGATGTCGGATTTGCCAGACCTATTGCGAAGATCCTGCGATGCCGGACACCGTTGCCACCTCTGGTTGAACCCGAATGCGCACTCAAACCCACCTCCGGTCTTCAGGGTACGAACCATTAAGAACAGGTTTCTTGCTACCCCGAATACCACCAACAGTTTGAGGAGCTACAAGAGACCATGGTCAAATGGGACCCATATACGGAACATGACGTGTACATTGTCTGGGGTCTTGTTAAACCACCACCAGATATGCTGCGAGACATACGGTTGTGGTTCACACGATGCAACCTACTCTTTATTTGGATGGTTGAGCCATACAACCCAGAGCGTGTCATGCGGCAGTTTGGTAAGCATCAGGATATTCCACCACCATCACCAAGACGCCTTGTTGCTGATGTTCATTTGTAAGTTCGGTCACTGTAATAGAAACAATGAATTGCACTTCAATTAATCTATTTCATTATGTAATAAAATTTATTTGATTGTAGACAAGACAATAAAGGCTTGAGTTGTTTCGACTGGAGTCAGCATAATCAAACATGGATTACGAAATGGATTGATGAAGCAGAGTCCGATGGAGTACGCGAAAATAGGTAATTACATATTTTAATTCATCTTATCATCATGTACCTTCTAATGTAATTTATCACTGATGCAGACGGTACAACGGTGAGATACTGCCAACGTATAATGAATGGTATCGCGCTAGCACACGGACTCTCCTCACCGGTCCCCCACCATCGAGTCCGACACACCTCACATGGGCCTCAGCTTACCACCGTGACACTTCGGTACTTGTTATATAATTGTAATTAAGAAAATGTGTGTTTATAGGCAATATTAATTTTTTAATTCCATTCAGGTTGACGAGTTCAGGCAGATCGCACAGGACGCCCAGTACACTTTGAACTTGCGCAACATGGATAGTACGGAGGGAAAATCCATGGTAAAACGTATTTTTAATACTGCCATTCAAGGGCTTAGGCGTCTTGGTTGCAGCCGCCATGATGATGTTGTCAGTCGAGCATTCAATATGCCGGAGGCACCATCGAACAGACCGAGTATGGTACGTGTGAGCCAGCCATCCGCCACACCGACCATACCAGTTCCCTCTACCTCGCATACATCTAATCCACGACGCGACTCATCTCTACTTGAACGATCACAGTCCGCACACATATCTCAACGCCATGGTGCCACACGAGTAATCAACTTGCGTACATACATTCCTCCCGAACTTACAACAATGACACATTTTTTTCCAATTGTATTAGGAGGACGATCATTTTCCGTCATATACATCCGGACAACGATTCTCCTACTACGTAAGGCGAATACTCGCAAAGATTCAACACTCAGGTATACTCATATTTAATAATTACCTACCAACACGTGATTATTTACATGCCTACTAATAACATATCGTTTACGTTCGCAGGAATCTGTTGACCCTACGTGGTCCAACATGGGAGCTGGTTTAGGCCACAATATGCCTCCACTGCGTGGTCGTGACCACATGCAATCGCAATACCCAACACAGGTTAATTCATGTTAATTACATACATGATTATTGCGTGCATGTTTCTGACGGAGCCATTCAATACGCAGGAATCTTTAATCCCGACATGGCCCGATATGACGCAGCAACCACAATACTACGGCAGCACTTCCCAACAACCTCGCAATGATGTTACCGGGATAGTTGAAGAATTCTTTGGAGGTGCTATTTTCGGCACAGATGCCAGTTTGATTCCCCCAAATCTGGAATCTCCATACATATTTCAGACTCCATCGCCAGCAGATGAGACACGTACAGAGGATGAGGAAAATCAGTATGGCCGAGGTTTGCGTCCACCTCATCCCCCTCGTCCCCGGTTGTCGCCTTCCGGTCCAAGGCCACGGCAGCAGCGTCGTCGTCGTCGTCAGGAATGATACAAATCGGCCTTACTTCTATGTATCATATATTTATCTATGTATGAGACATTTTTCTATGTATCTCGGAGACATATTAAAATTAGTTCCAATAAGTTTGATTTCTAAATTAACTCCAATAATTACTATTATTTCTATCTACGTATGACCTATGTTTGAGACATATTTCTATAATTTCGAATAATTATTCAACCAGTTTTTGAAAATAAGATACATGAACATGCAAAAAATTCAATGATTTCGCATAATAATTCAACAGGTACTTCAAAATAAGATACATCAACATGCAAAAAATTCAACATAAAATTAAGTTACTACCAAAATAAAGATACATCGGCAATGCCAACACCACAACTTAAAATAAACGCTACGAGTAACATTATAAGCTTCACTTTTTTCCCTTCTTCTTGCTCTTCGATGATGAACTAGCCTTTCCCTTCTTACTCGGTGGCATAAAATCATCGTCCGAGTCAACGCAAGCGGATGCAGCGCTTTTTCCCTTGAAATATTCATTGCTCTTAGCCGGACTCCTCGGCGTGAAGACTTCTTCGTCATCCTCCGTCGAGGAAGCCCATGTATATGGATACCTTAGAAATTCTTCTTGTTCCTTCTCATCCTTCGGTTTCTTCTTCTCAAACCTTGCTTGCAACCTAAGAAGCTCTTGTCGTAATTCCACCGGAGTTCGGCCAGGCATACCTGCGTGCTTAGAAAAAAGCTTGCCTACCTCAACGAGAAGATTCACATTCGTGACCGGATCTTCCACATTTTCTATGTTATTGGCACTCATAACTCGATGTAGCGAGAGGAGATAAGAGGAGCAGCCATACGTGCGAGTAAAACTACGATCTCCAGGAGGAGCCATCTTCTGGCGACTAAGATTGTGTACAACAAATGAATGCCCGGGGAGGGGTTTTATAGCACGCGGCTCAGAGAAAAGGCGGGAAATCTTGGCGGGAATTCATGGCGCGAAATTTTGGCGGGAAAAAATAAGGCGGGAACTTTAGGCGGGAAAATTTACACGCGGACTTTTTCCGGGAAATCAACATTTATTATTAATACATCTCGTCGAAATAAAGTTGGAAATATAACTTAAATTAAAATACGGCTAATCACTACAACGAAATTTAAGATACAACGCGAAAGTAAAACAGAATTTAAATACAACAGATCACTCTATTTGCCCTGCGTCCAGCGTGGCCATTTTCCAGTCTTGTCGCCGCGTTCTTCTGCTGCCTGCGCCTCAGCAGCCCTTTCTCTTAATCTCTTTCTTTCCGCTTCACGGGCCTCCCTGCGCACCTCTTCCTCTGCATACCTACGTGCAGCCTCATCATCCATCCGCTTCTGATTTACCTCGCGATTTCGAGCTTGCTCTGCCCTTAATTTTTGTATCTGTCTCTCTCTTTCTGCTTTATCATTTGCAATAGCCTTTTCGAAACGCTCCTCCTCATGGAACCTTGCCCATGCACGCCGCTGTTTCTCCTCCACCTCGCGGCGTGCCCACTCCGGCTGCTCCTGGTCTATCCAGTGAAACCACATGCAAAGGGGCGGGGGAGACTACAACACAAATAATACGGTTAATAAACAAAAATTAATGACATACAATTAATTTTTTTTAATCATGCTGTTAGAACATACCGCAGGCCTCGAGGACGATGAACTTGTTTGCCTGGGTGGATCACGATCATAGCTCGCGCACATGAAATATTTCATGCCGAACTTATCAGAAAAATCAACCACCTCCTTCACCTTCGCAAGGCGGCCGCACCAACACCTCTCTGCTCTCACCCCGGTGGCAAGCTTGCATTCTTCCCCTGCATCGGCCTAAAATCCTGGTCCGAACAAGGCACACTCATACTCACTCCAATATTTTGCGCACGAAACAGAGACGCGGAGAAGGCAAACTCGATCCTGCTGCTTCGACTTCTATGCGGGGGAGCCGACTTATATAGCCTTCAATTAGTGTGAGCAGTACCAAAAAATTAGCGCACGGTTATGCTCTAATTGCTGTATCTGCACAGAATTCCTACGCATATAGGGCACTTTCGGTGGTTAATTTCCTGTATCGAGCGGGAAACTCCGACACTTAAAGCATGACTTGAAATCAGTGCAGTCAGCTTTAGTCAGTGTCACCAGGTCACGTCGGAGCTGGTCGGCCGCGTCGGCGCGCGTGGTGGACGCCGGATTCTGGGCGCGGTCGCGTCGGCGCGCGTGGTGGCGGGGCCTGCCGCCACCGCCCGTGGAGGCATCTCCACGTCGTCCTGCCGCCGCGGGGTCCGGCGGCATGGCCCACCGGGCGACGAGCCAGGCCGACGGCGCGACGGACGGCGACGGAGCCCGGTAACGTGCCGCCACCTGGTGCGGCGGCGGGTCCCTGCCGCCCTCCCTCCGGCGGCAAGCGCCACGTGTCGGCCGGGGCGCCGCCGCCACCCAGCAGGTGGTCCTTTTTGTCAATTTGCCTCAGAGGTGGTCCTTTTTGTCAATGAATTGGGGCAGGTGGTCTCTTTTGACAAAATTTCCACTGGTGACAGTGTTGCTTCTTGCGGTGATAGCTGCATCCTCACAGCTTGTCTTCGTTTCGGGGGAAGGTCTCTGCCTGGGTGAAAACCTTGCTCGATGCTTCCGTTGCTGGCCATGGTGATGCCTGTGGGTGCCACTTCCTTCTAGGAGGCTTGGTTATGGGCCTGACCTCCCCCCCCCCTTCTTGAAGGCGCCGCCTAGGCTGTGAGGGTGTCCCCGCTGTGGCATTTGGAGATGGTGACCTCGTGGGTAGTCCGTGTGGTGTCGTGTGCAGTCTACTTCTCAAGGTGTGAGTCTTCGGAGTGCAATGTACGTCATCGTTAACTTCCTCCGGTCGTCTCCTTCCCGAGTCCGGGCGGACCCTGCCATTGGCTCGCTTCTCGCCGATTCTTCTAGGCGCATGAGTAGTGGTACGTTGGTCTGGACAGCTTCGGTGTTGTGTCGTGCTTTGGTGCTGTTCGGCGTTGGCTGTGACGCGGTTTGGAGGCTCGGTGCCCGGCCTCTTCACCATTTTTGGCTCGAGGTTGGGCTAAGCGAGCTTGTCACTGTTGTGGTAGGAGTGTGTTGTAAGCCGAAAGGCGTGTGTGGTGTTGTAGACATTTTTTGGCGTTCTTGTCAGCTTAATACAAACACGTGTACATTTGTTGCGGTTTCTTGAAAAAAAAATCGTGATCTGACGGGTACGCACAAATGCCCAAATGGGTTTGTCGTCGATAGCCAACTGTCTGACCAAAAGAACCATCACCGACGCGGCGACTCCCGGGCCGGCGAGGGAGCCACACAGATGTGACTTCAACAGTCAATCCTCAGCTGTTAGCTGCGAATAATCTACCGTTTCCCTCTGGAATCAGTCTGCGAGCTACTTTCAGTCCTTTCCTTTTCAGGGGGTGGTTCAGGGATCAATTCCTGGGCACGGTACATCAGCAGGACATCGATGGTACTCGCGTCATGTGGTCGAGGCGACGAGGGATAGATTCCTGCAGAGGATTAGAGATTTTGCTTTGCTTCAGCGCACGGCAAGCAGATAGTCATTAGCTTCCTCGCTTCGAAGAACAGCGAAGGGAACGGTGCTCCTTTCTGACTGCCGTGCTGTTCTGCATCACGATGTTGCTGCTGCAGATAGCCAATATGGCAACACATGCATGCCAGTCAGGAGTCTGGAAGACAGGATCATTCGGTGAGCAGAGGTTTGTCCCAAAAGAGGATTTATATTTTGAGTGATGTGATATTACTTAGAAACACAATTATGACATCTAAGGACACTAGGTTTTGTTACCTTTGTTCTTAAAGAGATGATATTATAGAAATTCTCGTGCAATGAAACTTTTCTAAATTTTATATTATAAAAATAATTTGATTGATAAGTGAAAACAGTAAAGAAAGTTATTTTGATGATGATTTTTTATAATTTTCTACTAACATATGCCAAAACTAATGCTCAAATATGCATATTGGAGACTGTCAGTAAACAAAAGGTCATCTACATACGAAACAAGGGAGCATTTTCTTTTGCTTCGAATTTTGGATTAGGCTAAAGCTATCCTTTTATATACAGTAACAAAGAAAAAAATGATACTGCTGTGAGCTGAATCCCACACGTACCTGCTTGGCAATAACCAAATCTTAAGACTTAAGAGACAGGATATCAGCATACTGATATAGAGTAGCAGGACTGAAATTGGAGTGATCTCCATTATTTTTTACTTGAAAGCCTGTAGAATCAGACAATCAGCAGCTCCTACTGTACAATAGATAACTGAATAGTTAGTGCACACAATGTGCGCGGTAATGCAAGCCTTATACATCAAGGTAAATAAAACTCAAGCCTCAGTCAGAACAATAATGAATCCTCTCCAAGCAGCACTCAATTGCACGCAAGACCGTCAAATTCTTTCCACTACACATGTTTTGGGGACCCTCCAAACTTTGGAGTCATCAGACTTTTCGTCAGCCATATTGCTGTCTCTCTAGACGACACAGCTCCTTCTCCAAACGGCTTAAGAATACCTGCCAGCTCATCTAGCCGTTCCTGCTCCAAGAGCTTTGCACAAATCTCAAGAAGGGACTCCAGAGCATCAGCTCTCTGCTGCACAACGTTCAGATGATCAAACTCGGCAGGTGTGCTATCTGCACTTCGTAATTTCAGAGTGCTCACTGGTGATGATTCTTCTGTACCAGCATCTACATCACACATGCCTGGTTTTGTTCCTTGACAAGACCGTGGTGTCTTCACATCCTTTCTTTGCTCTTGCACTACTCCAATAGTCAGTTCCTCTTTTGGTATCGGTGCCTCGTTAAGCTCTTGACTTGCACTGTTAGCTGGGGCAGCCTCTACTGAACTGCGGGTTCTGATAGTTTTAAGACGTATTGTCTCATCAATCTGTCGATCACTTGTTGCTGTCAAGTTCTCCTCTGTATGTTGAAGTGATAAAACGTCCGTCCGTTGCTGTTCTCTGTTTCCGGTTTCAGGATCCACTGGTATTTGCAAAATGCAGGCATCCTGGGTACCAGCAGTTGATAGATCTGAGTTGTTTGCCGATCTGTCCATAGTTTGCTCTGCTGCTGTTTGTAATGCTTCGTTGGATCCGTTGGCTTTTCCGACACTCTTTCTGCCGCCACTTGGCCTTCTTGACTGCTTGTCTCCCAGGTTACTCTTGGTGGGCTTTATTGGAAGGTAGATTGGGGAGCAGTTGGATGATTCAGCCACATAGGGAAGCAAATATGGGTGCCTCAATAGCTCTCCAGCCTGTAAAATTTACATTTAACTTTGCATGTTATTCATGTATGGCGCCTTCGGTTAAAACTTTTGAACAAAGTTTCTGGTACTTACAGTTGGTCTATGCTCTGGATTTTTTCTTAGCATACTCTTCACTATCTGCTTCCTGTGAAAGATTAATTAACTGTGTAAAAACAAAGTCAATTTGCAGTACCGAGCGGTCATTTAAAATGAGTTACTCACAGTGACGATGAGTATATTGGGGGCATTGGAGATATTGAAGATCTGTTTATTTTGTTGACTAATGTTGCCATGTCCTTCACAAATAAAAAATACAGTAGTATTTTCATCAGTTGCCAACTCATATAAATCAAAACTGAAGTAGTGTACTCCCTCAATGTCAAAACATAGTGCATATTAGTTTTTCGTAAGTCAAACTTTGTAAATGTTGACCAAGTTTATAGAGAAAAATATCAACATTCATAATACCAAATCAATGTCATTAGATGCACCACAAAATATATTTTATATTATATTTATCTGGTATTGTATATGCTGATATTTTTTTATTATAAACATAGTCAAACTCTACAAAGTCTGACTTACAAAAAAAAAATAGCCGCTATATTAGTCATTGAGGGAGTATTAAAAGCATTGTGTTGTGTAAGCACTGACTGTCGCTTTGAACGCAGAGCGGTGTGCTAAAATCTCAAACATGCAGCAACCTGGCAGGAAAAGACAAGCAAAGCTTTTTGAGCAGCTGTTTGATTCTGTCAAGCATTATCGCAGAAGACTAGAGGTCATTTGAACAGAAATAATAGTACAGGGAGCTCACCAAGTGACCATATATCAGATTTGTAACCGTAAGGTATGTCCGCAAATATTTCTGGGCACATGTAGTTTGGGGTTCCTACAACCTGAAAAACATAAATTTCAAGATACGGTAAGTGAGAATCGGAGTCTAGCCTGCCCATGATATATTGGTTGATACATTTTACTTGGCCTGTGTACTTGTCTGAAACATGCTGAAAATGCTGTTCCTTATTTTCAGGAACATTTATTCTGTTCTTACAGTTATTTGCTTTCAACTGTCGTAAATAATGTGAGTGAAGATACAAAACATATTAGTGGAATGATGATAAGGAAATCAAATTTTCACATGAATCATGGTTATGCTTGTGCATTTCATAGTTTTGTAGGAGTATATGCAGGTGGTGTATGATTGTGAATGACTGAATTTGTTGTGCCAATTACGTTTACATGAATACATTGGGAGAGGGTTGAGCCGTACCGATGAAGCAAGGTCCTCCATGAGTAATTTCGCTAACCCGAAATCAGCTGTTCCAAGAGAGAATGAGTACACACCTCATGATAATTTGGTCTGAGAAATGAATGTGTAGAAATTGAGCACGTAGATATCTTACTGAGCCGTATGTTGTTATCCTTGGTTAACAGGATGTTGGAACACTGCAATCCAACAGGACACGGGGAAATGTTAGGCGATGCTCCGGATAAATCCATGGAGATTGGAGAGTGTTATTAGTATTACCTTGAGGTCGCGGTGGAGCACCCGGTTGCAGTGCAGGTAGTCGAGGGCCAAGAGCAACTGCGTGAACCACCGGCACACCCTCTGCACATGACACCAAACACGCAGTAAGTGAATTCTCTGAACCCTGAACAAATATTGCAGGTGTGTGTAACGAGGCACTAAACACTAGTGCCATTCTTTCATGCGGTTCCACCAGTGTTCTTGCTTACCTCTTCAGAGAAGAGGACGCCTCTGGCCTTCTTGATCCTCTGCGCCCTGTAAAGAGGTCAAAGTTGGTAACTTAGCTCACCGGAAAGCATAGTCAGCGACTAGGAGCGGAACTTCAGCAGCAAGAGCTTACATGTCGCCTCCTTCGCAGTAGCTGGTGACGATGCAGACAGAGGTCCCCTGTTATTGCAACCACACACACACACACACACACACAAGAAAATTCAGTCTTGGTCGAGAGCACCAACATCCCAACCAAATTCTACCCGGAATTGGGGGTTGTGGAGTGTGGAATACAGACAGTATTAGCGGTAGTACCTCGTCGACCCATCCGTCCTTGTACTCGACGATGTAGGGGTTGCTGAGGCTGGCCATGAGAGACATCTGCGCAGCACAGCGAGGCGAAAAGAGCTTCAGAACTCAGAGGCAAACTCAGGAGACTGCTGCTCTTGAAGTGGGTGCGGAATTTCGTGGCTGAGGAGGGGCCGAGGAGCTGAGAATTGTTTACCTCCTGGTATGCGGTCCGCTGGAACTTGTCGTTCTGCTTGGAGAGCCTGATTTTCTTCATGACGTAGCGCTTCTTGTCGGGCTTGTGGAGGACGAGGTAGGCGGTGCCGTAGGCGCCCCGGCCGATCTGCTCCACCACCTCGTACTGCTCCATGGCTCGCTCCGACGAGAGGCTAGAGACCGATCCTCTCTGCTCTCTCCTTTCTACTCTCGCCCTGCTCTCTCTGTCTCTGGTGCTCGCTTTGGCTCTGTCTCTCTGTGTTCTTGTCTAGTGGCGGCTGGTGCTCACGGTCACGGCAGAGTATAAATGATGATGCTCAGGCACCTCGTGAGGAGAAGATGGCCGCAGCGTGCATGCACGCGTGTGGAAGGGCCGCAATAATGGCGGGCGCGCTCGCCCTGTCCGTCCTCCTGTAGAGAAGAGAGGGAGAGGAAGAAGACGGGGAGGAAACAGGGATTATTACAGGGTGCAGTGCGCGGCGCCTGTTATAGCTTTATTTAATCGGGTGGTTAAGGCGTGTTACATAAACTTGTTGTAATTAATCCGTCGGTTCATCATTCCATTCTCTCTCTCGCGGTGCAGGTGCAGCATCAGCCGTAGGTGTTAGTGGAGGGAACGTTGCTGCCGTCGGTGGTGGGGTGACCCTTTCCCCTTAATTTCCTCTCCCACCTCTCGTTCTATTTTCTCTCTATCTTACAGTATGTTGTCAGCTCCTTTGCCTTTTGGCTCTGTTCGATCGTGTATGCTAGCGTGGTGGGGCTTGGCTGCTAGCGTTGCCGCTTGCATTTGCCTATGGAAAAAGAGGGCGTTCCCATTTGGAGCTTGGCAGCCCAGGCACCGACCGGACCGACTGTCACACCTTGCAACTTTAATGGCCATCCTCTTCTCTCTCTGTCTTCATGGAGTAGCAGCCAGCAGTCCAGCACGGTGGGGCGTGGCATGAGACATCTCCACTCGGCCGACCGATCGCGTACCGTCTGCATCGCGAATTGTGAGGCGCTGCCTCAGCTGACCCGACACAAAATTTTAAAAGATTTTCCAGTCAAGAAAAACATGATTTACATAAGGAATAAAGGAAATGAAAAAATTAAAAGGTCCATGTAGCGCCTGCTACCCTAGCCTACTCCTTCTCCTCATCGTCGATCACGCCGAATTCCGGGATTTCCCACGACCAGTTGTCGGCCGGCGGAGCATACGCCGGTGGTGGAGGTGGAGCAGCCAGTGCAACCCATGGATTAAAAAGGTGGCAGGTGTGGAGCCGAGTTCTGCAGCGACCGTTCGAGGGGCTCATATTCCGTGAGGCCTGCCGGCATTAAGTCGGTGGCGTACCGGGGCAGCGGCGGAGGCGCGTGCGGCACCTCCGACACAAGGATGCCGAGCCTCGCGATCTCATCGTTGGCCATCGTGACCGGCAGCTGGAACTCCCGGCCCTCCTCCATGGATGACTGCCAGTCGTGCAAGACGTTGTCGACGAAGTCGTCCTTGGCATCCTTGTCGTAGTAGGCGAGTGTGGCGTCGTCCAGGAGAGGTGCATGAAGGGACGGTTGTCGTCTTTGACGTGGCACAACAGGGCGTACATGCGACGAAGGTGGACCGAACGGGTAGTCCCGGTCGCCGAGGAATCATGCCTTCCTCCTCGGGTTCGTCTCGATCCAGCGCTAGGTAAGCCCTCGATAGTAGTCGACATCATAGGCGGGGTCGGCGCGGGCACGGACGGGACAGGCACCCGGCAGGTGTACATCCCGCTAGTTGCCGCAGGGCATCTAGTTTTCGTGCATCAACTGCGCCATGTCAACGACGACCGGCACGCTGTTCGGTTGCGCCTCCTTCTTCACGCTGTTGTCTAGCACCTTGAAGTCGTTCTTCTTCTTCCCCATGGTGATGCGGCGCGCAGTGGTGGTTGTGGGAGTGGAGGTGGCGGTGGTGTGAGCGATGACATGGACGATGCTGGTTGCCTTTTAAAGGCCGGGTGCGCGGAACACGATGCAATTGATGGTGGCACGGAAGGCCGCCGCCG